>NC_083579.1:11916002-12203502 GCF_027579695.1 Neoarius graeffei | reverse complement strand
CGGTGGCGAGGAAAAACTCCCTCAGACGACATGAGGAAGAAACCTCGAGAGGAACCAGACTCAAAAGGGAACCCATCCTCATTTGGGCAACAACAGACAGCATGACTATAACATTAACAGTTTTAACATGAAGACAGTTTTGTTGATGTTATAAACTCTTCATTGATGGAAACTTGAGTGCAAAACTGTTCATGACAACTGCAGTCCTAAAGTTAGCAAGTCAACTGCAGGGTCGGGTCGCAGCTCCTTAACACGGATTTTTTTCCACCATCGTCCTTTTCGCAAAAGGGTAGTTCAACAAAGATCTCACCGAGTTTGGTGGAAGCTGCCCCTCAACTGTCGTCGTCGCCATCATCTTTCTGACTGCCTGACTGACCTGAGACCTCAAGTGTATCACTATAGCAATCCAAAACTTTCCCACGTTTTCTGTAGCAGCGCCCCAAAACTATTAAATTCGGTGATGCCGATTGGCCAAGTATTTATTATTTTTTTCCCTAGCAACCCGCTGCACTTCTGGGGCGCTTTGACGAGCGCCCAAGAAGAGAAATGATACGGGTCTGTCGGTGGAAATTCACTGTTGAATATGAGTCAGTTGGTGGAAATGTTATTTTTCCTGTCCACATCTGGGAGGGTGGCACCCTAGCGCCCCCTATGGGCCAGCCGCCACTGAGACACACACAAACAAACGGCCATCACGGGCGAGGTAATAAAGAAGGGTGCTCTTCGCCGGGCATCGCTTCCGTGCTAGAGAGGAACCGATATGTCCCCTCCTGTTGTGGAGCCTGAGTCACCGACCACTAAAGTCAAGAAAACTCACCTTCCCTGCGTCTATATCGAAGGACACTGGGATCGATGCAGTGACCTGCCAAACGCAACGGCTGATTGAGACGTGGGGCGTCTCGGCCAAGGCTGAAGGATGCATAGATCGTATAATATATTAAGTAAATATTAGGGCTATCAGTCAATTAAAATATTTAATCGTGATTAATCACATTATTGTCCACAGTCATACCTGCCAACCTGTACGCATCTTGCATAGCCACTACGAATTTTTACCTCATTGTACGACTGTACGTTTTCACGTTAAAAAGTACACATATCGTCTGAACTCGCATTTCAGTCAAGTTCTCGCTGAAGTTGATACCGCTGATATGTGAGAAAACTCAAAGCCAGAATGGAACGCTTTGCCCAATCCCCCCGACCCTCTTCACCCCCTCCCCTTCCCCCTTCGCGTCTCTGACTTGAGTGCAGCGGTGCAGCCAGAGGTGGCTAGAGAGAGTCGGGGATTGTATTAATCTAATGTGGTGTTATTTATTTTGAAAGAGTGGCTCTGGTTTAATTTCATTTCATTTGCACATGTATTTAATGTTTGTTGTGCTTTTCAAAACGGAAGGAAGTTCCCAAGAGCCATCAATAACAATTTCCCAAAGTCTATCAATAGGAATGTTTTACAAAACTGGACTATGTTCCCAAGGTCAATCAATAAAACTGGACTGAAAGTGTGTTTTTGGTCTGCTGGTTGTGGTCTGTGGGGGCGCATGCGCGCCGGGTTGGGGTGAGGTTGACGTGGGGGGGGGGGGGGGGGGGGGGTACTCATGAAATTGTAAAATTGTACTCATAAAATTTTTTTCAAGGTTGGCAGGTATGCACAGTTAACTCTCAGGCCCACTTTACACGGGGACGGTCTGAAACAAAAACGCAAAAGTCCGTTTTCGTTCTCGCTTTTTTCCGCGTCTACACGACCGTTTTCAAGGAGGAAATCTGCGTCTATACGGTGACGCATAAATGTGTGGAATTCAATTGGATGTGCATGCCAGGCGGCTGGGTGGTGCTGTGAAAGACCTCCGCCATGTCTGCACGCATGCGCAACGTCTTCCGTCTTGTCTGATCTGCGCCGCGAAAACTTTGACTACTCTGGCTATGGTAAGTAAGTAAAAAAAGTAAGAGCATGCTGTACCCGCCTCTGTTCATTAACGGTATGTGTGCAGATTCGGTATAGATGTTCGAAGGACTCCTGGACGTTTATTAAAGCTGCCAGAGCAGCTTGAAGGTCTGTTGGATCGATGGAATCAGACATGCTCTTACTTTTTTACTTACTTTCTTACTTCCCGGGCTGGCATGTACAGCAGGCTTTCGTCTAAACGGGGGAGCAGGGGTGCTGCGCCCTCTTAAGGCCTCTGTATGCTCGTGCGACAAGGCTTTCGCAGATAGCTTTTCGCAGACAGTTGTAATTTATTGTTGAGCGGGGATAATAGGCGTGCGCGATGTTATTCACTGGCACAACGCAAGGGGGCGCGAAGTCGTTAGGAGTAGTTAGTGGGTGTGGTTAGTGGAGTGTTTATCCTCCGGTTACTTATAATGACTAGAACTGGAGTCGTATAGATGTACGTACTTCCTCACTTTCTCGATCAACCGCTCTTCGTGCTGCTCCATCTTCGCTCGTGTTTTTAAAAATGGCGGTCGTGAAAACAAAACAAACCGGGAAAGTAGGGAAGCGGAAGTGCGTGTACAGCGGATGTAGAGTGGACCAATCAGAGCCCTCTTGTCTGCGGCGCTGTCTGCGAGGCTTCTGCGGTGGTCACAATTTTTGGGAGGCGCGCACAGAGCGTCTGCGAAGGTGGAGGGGTTAAGGCCTCTGCATGCTCTTGCGACAAGGCTTTCGCAGATAGCTTTTTGCAGACAGTTGTAATTTCTTGTTGAGCGGGGGAATAGGCGTGCGCGATGTTATTCACCGGCACAACGCAAGGGGGTGCGAAATCGCTAGGAGTAGTTGGTGGGTGTGGTTAGTGGAGTGTTTATCCTCCGGTTACTTAATGACTAGAACTGGAGTTGTATAGATGGCCGTACTTCCTCAATCAACCGCTTTTCGTGCTGCTCCATCTTCGCTCGTGTTTTTAAAAATGCCGGTCGTGAAAACAAAACAAACCGTGAAAGTAGGGAAGTGGAAGTGCGTGTACAGCGGATGTAGAGTGGACCAATCAGAGCCCTCTTGTATGCGATGCTGTCTGCGAGGCTTCTGCGGTGGTCACAATTTTTGGGAGGTGCGCGCAGAGCGTCTGCGAAGGTGGGGGGGGGGGGCTACGCAGACACTGTCTGCGACGCTATCTGCGAGGACTGGGTTGTCAGCATAAATTGGCCTTTACTCTCGGCGTGCGCCCCCTTACCGACTCCGTGAAAACATCCCAGCAACTCCACGTGACAATGTGCCTGATCATCAGATACGTTAGGCCAAAAAAAAAAAAAGTGTGTTTCCGGTAACATGAAATACTAAAATAAGGTCGGTAGGTAGGAAAGGTTTTTTTTTTTTTTTTTTTTTTTTTTTTTTTTTCCCCCCCCTCTTTTTCTCCCCTTAATTTTTGTTTTTTTTTTTTAATTTTGTTCGAAAAAATTAACACGAGTAAACATCTTACAAAATAGTATTTTGGCACAGAATCCTTTATACCACACATCATAATAAAATAAGTGTTTTAAATCTTTAAACGAATAACAAAATATCGCGAGAGTTCGAGTTATGATCTACGGAAGCGATATTTCATGATATTTTCATGTAATAACGTGAAAACACCTTATCAAGAAATAACGTGAAAATAACGTCCTAGGCTAGGCTACTTCCATTAAAAGCAGACGGCCTAGCCGAGCCTACTGTAGAACTTGGGTCGAGCAAAAACATGGCTGAATCCTGAATGACTCCTATTTGTATAAATAGGGGACTACATAGGCGGCAAAATGTAGTGTTTTTCCCTGCCATGGAAGCGCACTTGTATACTGAAAAGGAAGCAATTTGCATTACAGCCTTGAATGAGGATTCAAACTGGCGGCTCGGCTCAGTTTATGCAGGAGGGCTGATAGAAGTGGCGAAACATTTTACTTTTTATCGTTTCTTTCACAACTTGAATGCGTTGAAACAAAAAATTGACAAACCAACGCCGCTTACACTAAAATATCGAGGGAAATTTGTAATAAAAACTTTACGGTCGGCAATTTCGACGCGGAAATTCTCGATCGGTCGGGTTACCGGAAACGCACTTTTTTTTTTTTTTTTTTTTTTTATTTGGCCTTATAATTGCTCCAAAAATATTCCAATCATAGTAGATACACCGCCAGACGGTGCAAAAACAATCCGAATTGGCGTTTTCCAGACTGAGGCGCCATGTTGTTTAGTTGTTTACTTGTCGCGGCTGCTCTCGCGAGATTTGACATGGGTTACATACAAGGTCAGCTGACTTGTAGAGCGAGATTTCTCGAGACTGAATGACCTTTCACCCACCGGCGCGGGAGCTTTTGACAGAAGTAGTTTGCGAGTTGTTTTTGTTGACACTTGGGCATTTAAAGATGTCATCCCATGGCACGAAACGGAAGAAAGCCAAAGACTGTCCGGGGCAGAAGAAGACTACTTCTTTCTTTTTCAATGTTGACAGACAATTTGTTACAATTTCCCTCTCAGATAGCCTCAGAATGTCCCACTGTAGCCTCAATTTTTCAAAGGCTTCGCACGGCAGGGGGACAACCGGCACCATCCCCCCCCCCCCCCCGTTTCGCTCCCTCGCCATGGTGAGCGCCCTCATACTAAATTTTTCCAGAAAAAACCCTGTACAGTATATGACATATGTATGACGTAAACGCGTACCCGACGTGAGCAGATCCGAGCAGAGTTTCGCGTATTGGGTAGTTTAGACGGATATGCAACGGGGGCTGTTTTTAACTTATCCACTCTGGAAGGCGTTTTCAATTTTTTCCGTTTTTCAGCCTCGGAAACGCCGTCCCCGTGTAGACGAAAGGCACTTCTGATAAAATATTTGGTCGTTTTTACCCGACAGCGTCCTCGTGTAAACGGGCCCTCAGTTAATCACACTTTTTTCCTCTCTCTTCTAAATGTACCTTTTTAAAGGAATATTTTTCATGTTTTTGTGAAGTGGGCGTGGACAAATAGACTTGCTTTATGTAAAGGTCTGTGCTCCGGTCAGGAAAGATGAGGCCACACACAGCAAAAATAATTTTGTGAGTATTTTATTCCCCCAAGCAGCGTTAACTTGATAATTTTGAGGGTTTCGCACAATTCAGTGTCAACAAAACAATGCAGATGAGCAGCAATGTTCTTTTTGGAGAGCAGTGGCTTTCTCCTTGCAACCCTGCCATGCACACCATTGTCCTTCAGTGTTCTCCTGATGATGGACTCATGAACATTAACATTAGCCAATGTGAGAGAGGCCTTCAGTTGCTTAGAAGTTACCCTGGGGTCCTTTGTGACTTCGCTGACTATTACACGCCTTGCTCTTGGAGTGATCGTTCTTGGTCGACCACTCCTGGGGAGGGTAACAATGGTCTTGAATTTCCTCCATTTGTACACAATCTGTCTGACTGTGGATTGGTGGAGTCCAAACTCTTTAGAGATGGTTTTGTAACCTTTTCCAGCCTGATGAGCATCAACAACGCTTTTTCTGAGGTCCTCAGAAATCTCCTTTGTTCATGCCATGATACACTTCCACACACATGTGTTGTGAAGATCAGACTTTGATAGATCCCTGTTCTTTAAATAAAACAGGGTGCCCACTCACACCTGATTGTCATCCCATTGATTGAAAACACCCGACTCTAATTTCACCTTCAAATTAACTGCTAATCCTAGAGGTTCACATACTTTTGCCACTCACAGATATGTAATATTGGATCATTTTCCTCAATAAATAAATGACCAAGTGTAATCGTTTTGTCTCATTTGTATGACTGGGTTCTCTTTACTTTTAGGACTTGTGTGAAAATCTGATGTTTTAGGTCATATTTATGCAGAAATATAGAAATTTCTAAAGGGTTCACAAACTTTCAAGCACCACTGTCAGTGGATTTTGTACATCAGTGCACTTTATCACGACTTGCACCAACTTACTACATCGCTCACCTGAGTGTAGTCCTGGGTCTGGCTTTAAACTGCAACCGGTGGGGAGTCTCCGGGAGAGTGGAGTTACCCCTTAATCGCCATGGCTCCCAGGTCTGTTCTGACCCGGAGTGGCAGCACCTGCCTGGGTTCCAGCTATGGGTTAAACAGTACATCACCAATAAGGCGCCGGCAGCAGGGTGCGCTCTGGTGCAGTGTGGGAGATGAACCCAGCAGGGTCAATGGCATGCAGAAGAGCTGCTGAAATGGCCAACGGATGGCATCGCTCACTCAGCAAGTCAATCGTCACTTGGCATCAGGTCTGGAGGTCCAGAAAGACGACACGATTGGGGCACGACATGGTTTGTCTTACCTTACTGTGCAAGGCGCTTCGTTAGGAGAGAATAGTATACGAGAGCTCGTTCCGTGGCGGCTGTTTATGCTGCACATCCTAACGAAGCAGTCCTCACTCACTCACGCTACATCACTTCCTGATTTCCCAATAATGGAGGAGGGGTATAGAACATGCATACGTTAATTGCTTGTCGAAAAAAAAAAAAAAAACTCGTGGTGTTAAAAGGAATGTGTTGTGTTAACTTTTTGACGACCGTGCTGTGTGTGAAGTAATATTTTCAGAAGACCCATGGAAAAGTTTTATCAGAATAGAAAATACTTTTTTTTTTTCTTATTTTATATTTATTAGAGAAAGGAATTAACTATTTTTGTGTTTTCAAAATACTGTAATTTCACTCAGGGCAGCACACAAACTCCATCAGTGGTAGTGATTTCGTAGGAGAATAAACAGCACGGAAACACTTCAGATCAAATCACTTGACCTTTATTGGTTTTAAATATTGCGGCAAAGATGCCGAGTGGTATGTTTAATACTGTAAAACTGCATACTACTGGGAGAACACTAATATTTTTGACATGACTGCTTTCTTGAATAACTTTTTTTTTTTTTAAATCTCGTCTTTCTCAGCCTCTTATCCTGGTGCTGCTGGACATCCCTGCCATGCTGCCCGTGCTGGATGGTGTGGTCATGGAGCTGCAGGATTGCGCGCTCCCACTTCTGAAGGGTAAACCGCACACATCCACGCAAAAAAACAAAAAACAAAAACGCACCCTTCATTAATACACACTGAGGAAGCCAGATCACAAATCTGAAAATAATTTATCACTGCTTAATTTTTTTTTTTTTTATACAAAACAGGGTTCTCCACGGATTGAAAATGTAGGGGGGTGGGGGTCAATCGGATGACCTTGAAACAAATTTGCATACGTTTCCATTAGGCCTGACGGCAAACAATCGATTAATCGTTGGTCGACCAAAAAATTATTAGCCGACCAAAATTCCATTGGTCGATTGGTCGCAGGGAAAAAAGCGGCGTCTTGTCGAAGGGCTTTTAATTTGACGGGCATGATAAAGGAAGTCGTGACACTAATTTACTGTTGGTGATTTTTTTTTTTTTAACACGGGCAGACAGCATGTCTGGAAGGAGCTCTAAAATATGGGATCATTTCGAAAAGAACAAAGATGACCCAAAGAGGGTTACGTGCAGAATTTGCAAAAAAAACATTCGCCTTTCATTCTTCCACGACGAACATGCTTTACCACCTCAACCATGTAAGTAGCCTACTAGCCTAGCTAGCCTACCCCTTGCAACCTGAAGTTTGATTGCAATACGTAGGCCTACTGGTTACTGGCTACTGGTAAAGCTAAATTATCCAGCTCACTGTTTTACAGTCTCTCTACAGGCGCATCCGCTTTATTGCGATGAGCCAGCCTCCTCCACGGCATCCTCATCATGTTCAGAGTTCGTCAGTCTTTCTGATTATTTTTGTGACACATTCAAACATTTTGTTAGTTACACATCCCTGTACGTCCCCTATTTCAGGCAATCAGACAACATAACCATTTTAAAATGCCTGCATGGCTGAAAATTGCATGAAGGTTACCCCCGCCGTTAGTGGTAAATGCGCATTGATACGGCAGCCCGGCATTACAGGTAAAGCCTCACAGATGTGTATCCCGGTAAAAATGGGCAGGGTTTTTTTTGGGGGGGGGGGCGATTAGTCGGAGTGAATGCACGACCACTGGTCGACCAAGAAAATCCTTGGTCGGGGACAGCCCTAATTTCCATATGTCATTTGCGTAAACTACTCTCAAATAGTAATCATTTAGAATAGAGGAATCAATTGGACTGGTACAAAACGCATCATACATCAAACAGGGATGAGAGTTTTCCGCTTTTTGGCGGAATTCCGCTTTTTTTCAGTCAAAATGGCCCTTTTTTATATTGTTGCAAATCCGTTGAGAAAATTTTAGGGAGGTAGAGTATAGGGATGTTAACCGATGACCGTTTGACCGGTGGTTGACCGAATCAACGTCAACCGGTTAAATTTTTTTTTTTTTTTTTTGGTTGTCGGTTAAAAAAAAAATCAATTGTTTTGAAGCTGCCGATTTTGGAGCATGCCATGCGGTGTAAGGACGACAGCTGACGAATCAGAAACACCCATTCAGTCATGTCCCGCCCTCCCGCCCCAGTTAAAGACAGCTAACAAATCAGAAACACCCATTCAGGCCCTGTCTACACGGCAACGGATTCAAGTAAATCCGATACAATTGTTTATCGTTTAGGCCTGGTGTCCACACGGCACCGGCGTTTTGGGTGCCCCAAAACGCAATCTTTTGAGAACGGGTTCCAGAGTGGAAAGATCTGGCAACGTTGCCATTGCGAAGTCGTCTGGATGAGTAGAACGGATTTGTTTACGATGACGTCACAACCACATGACTGTGAGTGCTTCACTCCGGGTAGAAGTGTAACGAACTCGATGCGAGTTGTCAACAAATCCTATAACTTGGTTCATGAAACGCGCTTACAAAATAATTTCACTGTGAATATTTATTGTGTAATGGTGCAAAGTGAGAGAGAGAGAGTTAGGGCAGAGTCAATCCCGCCAGCAAAAATAGGGGAAAAAAGGAGTGATCTCACCTCTTCAGATGTTGGTTTAAGTCCTACAATACATTCCTCAAAAAGGGCGTAAAAGAACAAATTAATCCATCAACGTGTAGCATTCAATTTATTCCGGACCATTAAAGACGCCGCCTTCCGCGTAGAATCGTACGTCATCCTCACCGCCATATTGGATGGGTCAAAGCGGAGAATAAAGATGCCTCATTCACGTGCTGCGTTTAACTGTACCAACAGGTTTACCGTCCAAACGAGATCACATGGGATTCCCTTTCACAGGTGAGACTGGAAAAATACTTTTCATTGTATTTGGTCATTATAATGTAATTTTACGAACAGATTTTTCTGACTTTGTGGCGAATATGAAGTCTCACGCATAATAGTTTATGCGCATGCGTCCTTCTATTGTTCTGGTGTCTCCGAAGGGACCGTCTTACAGTGCCCCTAGAGGTGTGGCATGTGTATTGCATCGTTTTCAGCAAGCGTTGCGTTGCCGTATGGACCTGATATTTTACTGATCGTTGCCCATGTGGACACGATATTTTTTTAAATAACATCTCGTTGCCGTTGTCGTGTGGATGTAGCCTCAGTCATGTCCTGCCCTCCCGCCCCAGTTCAAGACAGCTGACAAATCAGAAACACCCATTCGGTCATGTCCCGCCCCAGTTGAACACAGCTACCACTCGGCGAAAGAAAAAAGTGTAGACACAGGCTTTTGAGCTTACATATTACTATTCTGTTTTTTGTTTTAATTATTATTAGAAGGCACATTGAGTTTAGTCCTGCCTTGGCCAGTGCATTCTGAAAGTATGAGTTAGACAGGGAGCAAAAGAAAGCAAGGCTGGAGCATGTGAAAAATCAAGAGGAGTTAGCTAAAAAGATGGAGAGGACCAACAAGCTTTTAGCTCTTGCTAAAAAGCTCAAAATAAAGAAGAAATAAATTTTCTGCACCATGAAACTGTAAATAGTTGTATATGCAGTATTGTAAATAAACACTTTATAGAACCAAAGGAAAAATGTATTCATAAATCATATAAACCATTATTTAATATAGCAGTGAATGTGCTACCTTAGTTTGGATTTCGAGCAGCAAATTTGAAGTATCATGTTGGTGCTCACCTGGAATGTATATGAAAAATTTATCACAAAAGGCCCATGTCAGTGTTTCCTTTACATAGGTGTACTTGATCTTTCTCAAATGAAAGTTTAAGTAATGTATGTACTTGAAAGAGAGTTCTACTTTTGTATAAGTGTCAATTTCGTAAGCAAACAGGGTATGGTATTTCAACAACATTTGTAAAATTTTGATGATGAAATAAATGGTTTTTAGGGTAAAAAATCTCTAAAATCCATGAGCCCAGACCCCCGGCTAATTTTTCAGATTTTTTCATCACAAGCCACTCTCATCCCTGATCAAACATTACACACTTACACATCATATTCAGACACATTGTTTGAAATGGAACTGGAAAAAATATTTTATTTAGCAAACTACAAAAAAACAGAAAAGTTTTTGTATTAACTATGTTCACACTGCTCCACAAAAGCTGACATTGTTTGAAATGGAAATGTAATTGCAGGCACCACTGGAAAAATTTTTTTATATATATATAAATATAAATTTTTTTTATTTTTTTTATTTTTATTTTTTTTTTAGAGAGTAAAGTACATTGAAAAGATGTTGTTTTAACTATATTCGCACTGCTCCATACACTGCCGACAATAACCATCAGTTATCTCAAACTTGGTATTGATTCACACATGTTATTTATAAAGGCGTGTTATCTCCCGGCGCAAGAACAGTGTGTCAAAAACGCCGAAGTGTGAAACGCTTTTCTTAGACTATAATCGTCAGACTGACTAAACTAATTGCTGGTAAATGAGTTTCACACTCTGGTGTTGTCGGTACTCCAACAGAGAAAGGCTATCTGTCACAAAGAAAACAAAGGGACGTCTCTTCCTTTTGTAAAGGGGCGGCAGAAATTAAACGGGGGTGGGAATCACAGAAAGGGAGGCGGCCCGCACCTCTAAAACGCCTCGTGGAGAACCCTGCAAAAGCATTACTCCTAAATAGTGTTATTCTTTTTACACACACACACACGGTGCACTGTGGATTAGGGTTGGTTCAATGCCAGAATTTTGGGTTTGGTTCAATACGGTACCTGGCATGGTAGAACAGTAATGGTACTAGTTTGGTACAGATAAATAAAGTAAGTTGTGGTGTTTTTTTAAAGTGCGTATCACGGGTAAATTCAGGAGCAAGATCAATGTAATTCTCCTATTTTATATTAAACTTTGGTCAAATATCTGTCACATTTTGTGCAATTTTATTTTTTTTTTAAACCTTGCGCAATACCAGAAAAATTCAGTCGAAATCAAGCCATTTGAGGCGAATTGGTCCGCCTCTGAAAAAACTTGGCATTTGAATTTCCCGGGAAACATTGGTTTTCGTGATGTCACGTGCGGGACGCCTCCTTCTGAATCCTATGCCAGCACTGGTTTGTTTGAGAAAACGACCTGGTGGTTTTCTGCAAAATTTTCAACGTTATGGCGTAATTATTAAAATGGTTAACAGATGTATCGTAGGAGGGTGTAGCAACACCAATCTTGATGGGATTAGTACTCATCGTTTCCCAAAAGACCAGACAACGAGAGAGAAATGGGAGCGCTTTGTGCGAGTCACCCGGAAAAATTGGCTACAGACTACAGCATTATTTGCGGTGCTCACCGAGGACCAAGCAGAGCCGAGAAAAAGACCAAGAAAATCGGCAATTCACAAGTTGACTGTTGCCAGGTTAATAATTCTGACATCTCATTATATTCTTCATCCAAAGGTGAAGTAAACATGTGCTCAGATGACAATTCCATATTTCAATGCAAAATCGCTAGCTGCTAAACTTGGTCTACACAGGCTGTGCACTGAAACCGTGCAAGCTCGCGCAGCCTGCTGGCGCTTCTGCAGGTGACGTCACGAATCTGGCTCCAGACCTCCCTTGGGGTTTTTCCAGACGCGTTTTGCTGTTTTGTTTTGTTTTGTTTCTGCTGTAGATAGATGGCCTTGTGCAAAATTTACCCTTCTGGATGAGTGTGTAAAGGGACATAGTTTCATATTTTAAAAAAAAAAACAAAATTGTTCCAGGATATGCACTTTAAGCATGGAGTTAAACGATTGAAAACGCTGACTTCCTGCTTCTGTCTGTGAGTGACTGGTGCAGAATGAAGGACTTATAAGTAGCTAATTTTCCAAGTGTCTGACTCTGGTTATTTCTACAGTCTTGGGGGGGGGGGGTTCTTTCCTTCTTTCTTTCCAATTCATGAATTTATTAACAAGAGTAGACTGCTAAGTAGGCTAAGGCTCCAGCCACGCTAATAAGTTTTTGTTTTAAAACTAAAATGATCTCCGACCAGAGGAGCCTTTTTAGCTTTGTATCAGAAACCGTCTCCTCCCACACCGACACGCCGGAAAACGCAGCTCACATGACCATTCATGTACACTGGGCATGTGCATACCGGTATAAACACCGGATACTGTTTGTTTTTTCTGCTTGGAAAGGGTCACGTGATGAATCGGGGAAGGACGCGTCGTGACGGACTCTGAAAGGCACGTTTCGGAGTGTAGTGGGGAAAAAGTAGTAAACGCAGTCATGTTAACGACCAAAATTTGTGAAGTGATAATGCCGTGCCGTACCGTTTGATTCGTCAAATTTATGACAACCTTCTGCTCCTCCAGCTGATTGAATCTGCCCTCTAAACACCACTGTGAGTGGCTTCGAAAAGCAGTTACGCTACAAGTAAATGAGCCCAAGTACAACCCAGATTCCAAAAAAGTTGGGACAAAGTACAATTTGTAAATGAAAACGGAATGCAATAATTTACAAATCTCAGAAACTGATATTGTATTCACAATAGAACATAGACAACATATCAAATGTTGAAAGTGAGACATTTTGAAATTTCATGCCAAATATTGGCTCATTTGAAATTTCATGACAGCAACACATCTCAAAAAAGTTGGGACGGGGGCAATAAGAGGCTGGAAAAGTTAAAGGTACAAAAAAGGAACAGCTGGAGGACCAAATTGCAACTCATTAGGTCAATTGGCAATAGGTCATTAACATGACTGGGTATAAAAAGAGCATCTTGGAGTGGCAGCGGCTCTCAGAAGTAAAGATGGGAAGAGGATCACCAATCCCCCTAATTCTGCGCCGACAAATAGTGGAGCAATATCAGAAAGGAGTTCGACAGTGTAAAATTGCAGAGTTTGAACATATCATCATCTACAGTGCATAATATCATCAAAAGATTCAGAGAATCTGGAAGAATCTCTGTGCGTAAGGGTCAAGGTCGGAAAACCATACTGGGTGCCCGTGATCTTCGGGCCCTTAGACGGCACTGCATCACATACAGGCATGCTTCTGTATTGGAAATCACAAAACGGGCTCAGGAATATTTCCAGAGAACATTGTCTGTGAACACAATTCACCGTGCCATCCGCCATTGCCAGCTAAAACTCTATAGTTCAAAGAAGAAGCCGTATCTAAACATGATCCAGAAGCGCAGACGTCTTCTCTGGGCCAAGGCTCATTTAAAATGGACTGTGGCAAAGTGGAAAACTGTTCTGTGGTTAGACGAATCAAAATTTGAAGTTCTTTATGGAAATCAGGGACGCCGTGTCATTCGGACTAAAGAGGAGAAGGACGACCCGAGTTGTTATCGGCGCTCAGTTCAGAAGCCTGCATCTCTGATGGTATGGGGTTGCATTAGTGCGCGTGGCATGGGCAGCTTACACATCTGGAAAGACACCATCAATGCCGAAAGGTATATCCAGGTTCTAGAGCAACATATGCTCCCATCCAGACGACGTCTCTTTCAGGGAAGACCTTGCATTTTCCAACATGACAATGCCAAACCACATACTGCATCAATTACAGCATCATGGCTGCGTAGAAGAAGGGTCCGGGTACTGAACTGGCCAGCCTGCAGTCCAGATCTTTCACCCATAGAAAACATTTGGCGCATCATAAAACGGAAGAGACGACAAAAAAGACCTAAGACAGTTGAGCAACTAGAATCCTACATTAGACAAGAATGGGTTAACATTCCTATCCCTAAACTTGAGCAACTTGTCTCCTCAGTCCCCAGACGTTTACAGACTGTTGTAAAGAGAAAAGCGGATGTCTCACAGTGGTAAACATGGCCTTGTCCCAACTTTTTTGAGATGTGTTGTTGTCATGAAATTTTAAAATCACCTAATTTTTCTCTTTAAATGATACATTTTCTCAGTTTAAACATTTGATATGTCATCTATGTTCTATTCTGAATAAAATATGGAATTTTGAAGCTTCCACGTCATTGCATTCCGTTTTTATTTACAATTTGTACTTTTGTCCCAACTTTTTTGGAATCAGGGTTGTAAAATGACTCAAGGTGCAAACAGTTTGTCTGCTCTGCTGTTGTGAAAGTACAGAAACCACACATCTAACTCCCTGCACCCTCACCTCAAAGTGTTCACGAGCTCAAGCAGACTTCCTGTTATCTGTGCTAATCACAAAAAGACATCATGGTGCTAAAAACAGACTTGTGTCTCCACTTTGAAGATGCTTTCCTGCTCAAACACCATGCCGAGTGTGACTGGAAACAGTGTGTAGAGTAAAAAGTGTAGATCTAAATGGATAATCCACACTCTAGTCAGCTACTCTAAACTGATCAATGATGAGCGAGGTCCTGTTGATCGGACTTGGCGTCTTGCAAAAGTATTCATCGCCCTTGATGTTTTGTCACATTACAAGCTGGCATAGATATCCCCACCCAAAAAGAGTCAATACTTTGTCGAGCCACCTTTTGCTGTAATTCCAGCTGCAAGTCTCTTGGGGTATGTCTTTGTTAGCTTAGCACATCTAGCCACTGGGATATTTGCCAATTCCTCAAGGCAAAACTGCTCCAACTCCAAGTTAGATGGGTTGCATTGGTGGACAGCAATCTTCAAGTTATGCTACAGATTTCTCAATTGGATTGAGGTCTGGGCTTTGATTAGGCCATTCCAAGATATTTTAAATGTTTCCATTTAAAGCACTCCAGTGTAGCTTTAGCGGTATGTTTTGGGTCATTGTCCTGCTGGAACGCGAGCTTTCGTCCCAGTCTCAAACCTCTGGCCGACTCAAACAGGTTTTCCTCCAGAATTGCCCTGTATTTAGTGCCATCCATCTTTCCTTCAGTCCTGACCAGCTTTCCTGTCCCTGCAGATGAAAAATATCCACACAACATAATGCTGCCACCACCATGCTTCACTGTAGGAATGGTGTTCTCAGGGTGTTGGGTTTGACACACATGGCATTTCCCATGATGGCCAGAAAGATCAATTTTGGTCTCATTTGACCAGAGAATCTTCTCCCATGTGTTTGGGGAGTCTGCCACATGCTGTTGGACAAACTCCAAACGTGTTTTCTTTAAGCAATGGCTTTTTTTTTTCGGCCACTCTTCCATAAAGCCCCGCTCTGTGGAGTGTACAGCTTAAAGTGGTCCTATGGACATATCCTCCCGTCTCCGCTGTGGGTCTTTGCAGCTCCTTCAGTGTTTTTGTTGCATCTCTGATTAATGCCCCCCTCGCCCGGTCTGTGAGTTTTGGTGGGTGGCCTTCTCTTGTTAGGTTTGTAGTGGTGCCATATACTTTCCATTTTGCTGTAATTGATTTAATGGCGCTCCCTGGGATATTCAAAATTTGGGGTATTTATTTATTTTTATAACCCAACCCTGATCTATACTTCTCCACAACTTTGTCTCTGACCTGTTTGGAGTGCTCCTTGGTTTTCGTGTTGCAGAGTCCAGGTCCTTCCAGAACACTTTGATTTATACAGACGTCATGTGACAGATCATGTGACACTTTGATTCCACACAGGTGGATCTTAATCAACTAATTATGTGGCTTATGAAGTGAATTGGTTTGACCAGCTCTTATTTAGGGGTTTCATACGAAAGGGGGTGAATACTTACAAGGGCAAATACAGCCCCAGTTACATACCGTATAACGGCGCCCAAATTACAGGCTTGTCAAAAGGCCCAACAAAGAACATACGAAAATTGCCCAAATTAGAAGAAAATATCCTGTTTCATAAGGGTGGAGAACTCAAAATATTTTTAAATTATTGTTAAATGTCATTTTTTGGCATACAGTGGTGCTTGAAAGTTTGTGAACCCTTTAGAATTTTCTATATATCTGCATAAATATGACCTAAAACATCATTAGATTTTCACACAAGTCCTAAAAGTAGATAAAGAGAACCCAGTTAAACAAATGAGACAAAAATATTATACTTGGTCATTTATTTATTGAGGAAAATGATCCAATATTACACATCTGTGAGTGGCAAAAGTATGTGAAACTCTAGGATTAGCAGTTAATTTGAAGGTGAAATTAGAGTCAGGTGTTTTCAATCAATGGGATGACAATCAGGTGTGAGTGGGCACCCTGTTTTATTTAAAGAACAGGGATCTATCAAAGTCTGATCTTCACAACACATGTTTGTGGAAGTGTATCATGGCATGAACAAAGGAGATTTCTGAGGACCTCAGAAAAAGCGTTGTTGATGCTCATCAGGCTGGAAAAGGTTACAAAACCATCTCTAAAGAGTTTGGACACCACCAATCCACAGTCAGACAGATTGTGTACAAATGGAGGAAATTCAAGACTATTGTTACCCTCCCCAGGAGTGGTCGACCAACAAAGATCACTCCAAGAGCAAGGCGTATAATCGTTGGCAAGGTCACAAAGGACCGCAGGGTAACTTTTCTAAGCAACTGAAGGCCTCTCTCACATTGGCTAATGTTCATGAGTCCACCATCAGGAGAACACTGAACAACAATGGTGTGCATGGCAGGGTGTGCAAGGAGAAAGCTACTGCTCTCCAAAAAGAACATTGCTGCTCATCTGCAGTTTGCTAAAGATCACATGGACAATCCAGAAGGCTATTAGAAAAATGTTTTGTGGACGCATGAGACCAAAATAGAACTTTTTGGTTTAAATGAGAAGCTTTATGTTTGGAGAAAGGAAAACACTACATTCCAGCATAAGAACCTTATCCCATCTGTGAAACATGGTGGTGGTAGTATCGTGGTTTGGGCCTGTTTTGCTGCATCTGGGCCAGGACAGCTTGCCATCATTGATGGAACAATGAATTCTGAATTATACCAGCGAATTCTAAAGGAAAATGTCAGGACATTTGTCCATGAACTGAATCTCAAGAGAAGGTGGGTCATGCAGCAGGACAACGACCCTAAGCACACAAGTCGTTCTAGCAAAGAATGGTTAAAGAAGAATAAAGTTAATGTTTTGGAATGGCCAAGTCAAAGTCCTGACCTTAATCCAATCG
Organism: Neoarius graeffei; assembly: GCF_027579695.1. Lineage (NCBI taxonomy): Eukaryota > Metazoa > Chordata > Actinopteri > Siluriformes > Ariidae > Neoarius > Neoarius graeffei. Next base: position 12,186,289 of record NC_083579.1, on the reverse strand, counting down.
AAATGTTGTGGAAGGACCCGAAGCGAGCAGCTCATACGAGGAAACCCACCAACATCCCAGAGTTGAAGCTGTTCTGTACGGAGGAATGGGCTAAAATTCCTCCAAGCCGGTGTGCAGGACTGATCAACAGTTACCGCAAACGTTTAGTTGCAGTTATTGCTGCACAAGGGGGTCACACCAGATACTGAAAGCAAAGGTTCACATACTTTTGCCACTTACAGATATGTAATATTGGATCATTTTCCTCAATAAATAAATGACCAAGTATAATATTTTTGTCTCATTTGTTTAACTGGGTTCTCTTTATCTACTTTTAGGACTTGTGTGAAAATCCGATGATGTTTTAGGTCATATTTATGCAGAAATATAGAAAATTCTAAAGGGTTCACAAACTTTCAAGTACCACTGTATATATTTCAATTTGTTGTTCAGTCGCTTCATAACATGAAGTGAACATGAAATGCGTCTAGCGATTACCGTAAACCGTGTCTGAGTCTCTGACGTCTGAATGTCGTAAAATATACTTCCTTTGTTTATGTTGTGAAATTCTCAACGATTCATGATAACACGTGGCTGTCGGTTTGTGATACTGTTGATAGTATAGATTGACAAGTGGTCGTCATGCCGGGTCATGGTAGACCTAAGACAACTGGTAAATCACATAAGAACAGCAGTTGATATATTCATGGAAAACACACAATCGATGGCATTATTAAGTCTCCAGGCGGGGGAATGGGGAGGTTTATCACACGACAGAACAGTCAGAAGACATCAGACGATATTGTTGACAAGGTCGAGGTCGTTGACTTGTCGTCTGCAGCAGCTGCCTTACAGTTGCCGGGTACGCTATGGGTTTTTATTACATATTTTATGTAAGACTTTTATGTAATCTGCTTTGTACCAGCTTATTTTTAAACTTGAGTGAAAATTATTTTTATCCCATTTATGCCCAAATTAATTTGTACCAAATTATATTGGAAGTTGAATTGAAATAGATGTGCGCCCAAATAGATGCTGTGATCATAATTAGGCTTACAAAATATTTTTATCTTTATTTATTCAGAATGTTGGAGAAAACTTTTGACTTTTTAGATACAGCACTACTTTATACTTGCACATGATTATGTAATTTCTATTATTTTTATTGCTTGATATATTTATAACTGGTTAAAAAAATTACGAAAAATGATACGTCAAAATTTTTCGGCACGCTACGCGCGAAAATAGTAAAAAAAAAAAATTTAGGCTCGCTACGGTGCCCAAATTAAAAACCTGTCTTTGCCCCTGACTTATGCACACTCCAGATTTCTATTTTTTCATCTTAATTATTGTTTGTGTCACAATAAAAACAATGTGCAACTTTTAAAGCGGTAAATCAAATGGTGCTAACCCTCCAAAGATCCATTTTAATTCCAGCTTGTAATGCGACAAAACAGGACAAACTCCAAGGGGGATGAATACTTTTTGCAAGGCACTGTATGTCTGGTACTTCAGAGGTGTTTGGAAGCTATGTCTGTAGACATCCTGAGCTCTAACATGTTGTGTGTGTGTGTGTGTGTGTGTGTGTGTGTGTGATGTAGAGGTCATCCCTACAGATAAAGAGGAAGTGGCGTTTAAGGACCTGGATGCTGCCATTCTGGTGGGCTCCATGCCCAGGAAGGAGGGAATGGAGAGGAAAGACCTACTCAAGGCCAACGTGGCCATCTTTAAGTCTCAGGGCGCAGCGCTGGACAAGTACGCCAAGAAGACAGTCAAGGTGATGATCTAGATTTCTGATCTCACGTTCGTTGCGATTAAAGAACATCTAAATGAACTTGGTATGAAGCAGATTTAACCATGAAGGAAAGGAAAATTAGTTTTACTTCCTGTTTTTGGTCCAATTTAAGCTGTGTGTTGAGCACGTTTTATTCATGGTTGTTGCTTTAGACGTCTCGTAAAGTTATACATATGAGTTTTATATAATTATTGTTCAGTCTACACTGCTTGATGCAATAAGCAGGTTCTGAATTCGTAGATTAGAGCGAATGCATATTTAACAATTATTCAATGAAATCGAGTCGTACATGAGCTATAAGCCGCGTACGATGAGAGTGAGTGGAATAACTGTTTTATTCTATCCACATTCACTGGATTTTGAGAAACGGATCTTTTTTTTTTTTTCTTGCAGATTTGATAAACTTTTTATACGAAACGTCCGACAAAATTGTTTCCGCTTCGGCGGACGACTTAACTTATCGATGGCTGCACAAGCTGGTTTTAGTGTTGTTTTTGTAGAAAGTGACGTCTTGCTGTTGTGCCAAGGTACAGAATAGCTTTAGGCTTTTTTTTTTTTTTAATAAATTATTCCTTGGATATTTCAGTTCTGTAATGTTCAAACTTCTTTGAGGTTTTGAACCAGGACAAATGAGCTGATTCCTGATTACTTGGTGTCTCAGATCACGTGACACCGTTCCACAATTATCGACACCTTTGTCCACAGTTCTTGACATCGTTCCACAATTATCGGCACCCAGATGATGATTTATTAAAAATCTACATAGCGGTATTAACTTAACACAGTTTTTATTTAAAATTTGTTTTACATAGACTTATATTTACTACAAAGTGGGTTTGGTTTTGTTTGTTTGTTTTTATATATAAATATATGGATGTCCGTGCTGACGTGAATGAGGAAGTAATTCTAATGTTTGTAAACAAATGAACTGATAACGTTTAACCTGGGTCAGAAGATCTTTTTGGCTACGTTCACACTGCAGGCTGAAGTGACTCAAATCCGATCTTTTCGCCCATATGTGACCTGTATCCGATCTTTTATTGACAATATGAACGACACAGATCCGATTTTTTCAAATCCGACCCAGGCCGTTTGGATATGTGGTGCTAATTCCGATTCCTATCCGCTCTTTTCATATGCGACTTCAGTCTGAACCGCCAGGTCGCATTCATCCGACTTACACGTCATCAACAAGCCACAAACATCACTATTCTGCGCTGAAGTAGGCGGCGGGTCTCTCAAAAAAGTTACAACAACATGGCGCATAATCACGGGCGCAGATAGAGGGTGGGACGGGGGGGACTCGTCCCACCCAGATTTAAATTCACCTCGTTTGGTCCCCCCCACTTATAGGGAGGAAAAAACGTCTATGCTGTCTTTCTTTGCATAAGGCAAACCTCACGGAAAAATCAAAAGACTAATTACCATTCGGTTTATTGAGGTGCACAGCAGTGTATACATAGTTGCAACAACTCACATAAAACAAAACAAAGACTGATATTCGGTTGGTTGAGCTGCGCAGACTGCACAGGTTGTGAGCTCAAACTTGGTTGCTATGGTTACTAACAACAAGTTTGACAGGCATATCGGGGTTGGGGTTGGTTTGCTGGCAGCTTTGTCCCCCCCCAGTTTTTTGTCCCCCCCAGTTCAAAAAACGTATCTGCGCCCCTGCGCATGACATCAGTGCGAGGGACGCTTCGGGCTGTGAAGGTTCTGAATCTTCTCAATGGAAGGACGCAGAGTTTAGGGAGCTGATTTCCATTTGGGGGGATACAGCTATTCAAGCTAGATTGGATGGGTCATACCGCAACCGGGCGGTTTTACTTCCGTAAACACTGGCCATGCTCACTGCGTGTGACGTCGTCGTATCCTGCAATGCGCATGCGGAACACTTTTAGGTCGCTTTTCGTTCATACTGAGGATCACATACAAGTCACATATATTTGTTAATGTGAATGACCTCACAAAAAAATCGGATTTCACAAAAAAATCGGAATCGAGCATTAAGCCTTGCAGTGTGAACGTAGCGTTTGTTCCACTTTTAAGTATTTTCATAGATCACATTTTATTAATCATTCGTCGTTTGAATTAATTTCTAGTTTTGTCGTTTACCAATAAATGTCAACAGGCAATTGATATTGTAACCGTATGAAATTCCAGGTCGAAGGTCGCATGTCAGTCCTCAAATCAAAATATAAAATGTCTACTGATACTGGAATGTGGTAGATATTTACAAAAAAAGGAAAAAAAATTCTGAATGGAACAGAAAAATCTAAATATTTCAAGATTTTTTTTTTTTTTAAATATGTTCGGAATTTAATTCTGTTTATCGCAATCGGGTTCCAAATACTCTATAAACATTCCATTCTGTTATGAATCAGGAAAAAAAACTATTATAAATCGCAGCAGTTTATTTATACACTTCAACAATGTTACACAAAGATGGATCCATAACAGTTGTAAATGTCCCTTAATTCTACAGGGCGCTGATGATGGTGGACGCTGGTGAAAGTGATCACGATTATCGTGACTTCTCAAATGCGCGTTTAGATACAAAATGGCGACTATCAAACGAAAGGGTAAGAAACACAGTAGGTTTGGACGAGGAGGTCATGAAATATCGGTGAATTTGAGGAGTAAAAACATGTCCATGATTTTTCCAACGTGCTTACCTGTGGTGGTGACATCCAGGTTTTCATCAAATTCCTGATCGTGCTCCAAAAAAAAAAATCATCTCTGGTAATGGCACGGTGGTGTAGTGGTTAGCGCTGTCGCCTCACAGCAAGAAGGTCCGGGTTCGAGCCCCGTGGCCGGCGAGGGCCTTTCTGTGCGGAGTTTGCATGTTCTCCCCGTGTCCGCGTGGGTTTCCTCCGGGTGCTCCGGTTTCCCCCACAGTCCAAAGACATGCAGGTTAGGTTAACTGGTGACTCTAAATTGACCGTAGGTGTGAATGTGAGTGTGAATGGTTGTCTGTGTCTATGTGTCAGCCCTGTGATGACCTGGCGACTTGTCCAGGGTGTACCCTGCCTTTCGCCCGTAGTCAGCTGGGATAGGCTCCAGCTTGCCTGCGACCCTGTAGAAGGATAAAGCGGCTAGAGATAATGAGATGAGATCTCGGGTAACAAGCCGTGTCCTCCGACAGCAAGATCAAAGGGTGAGGCGGGGCTTTAGGTTGATTTTATTAACCAATAACTGTTGGAAGTGAAACTCACCTTTTGTAAAAACTAATATATATATATATATGTGTGTGAGAGAGAGATAGATATAATTTTTTTTATTGGTCAATCTGAAAAGGTGTCGATAAATGTTGCTCCTTTTGTTGTTCTGTAGGTTCTTGTGGTGGGAAACCCAGCCAACACCAACTGCTTGATTGCGGCGAAGTCGGCTCCCTCCATTCCCAAAGAGAACTTCTCCTGCCTGACTCGCCTGGATCATAACCGCGCCAGCTCTCAGGTCAGAACAAACGCGCGCACGCACACAAGCATGCGGTTACAGCCATCTTGTTTGGTAAGGGAGGGTTATATACGGAAAGCAGAGAGACCTGAAACTGAATTTATATTTTCAAAGGCTTTATGATGGAGTCTACAGTACCAGTCAAAAGTTTGTACACCCCCACTCTACTCCTTCATAGGGTTTTCTGTTTTTGCAATGTTCTACGTTGTAGAACAAAACTGAAGACATCAAAACTGTAAAACATCTATGGACTTGTGTAGTAAGCACAAATATTTTATACATGTGTTATTTACCAGCTGGGAGGTCCGTATTGTGAAATACCGTGACCGAGGTCAGTATTCAAGGCCGAGGTCACAGTATTTCACCATACAGACCGACCTTAAGCTGGTAAATAACATTTTATTTTTTTTCTTTACCAAATTCTAACAGAAAACGAGAGCGCCCGAAAGGGAAAACTGAGCCGAGCCGCCATTTTGGATCCTCATTCACGGCTGTAATGGAAATTGCTTCCTCCTCGGTATACAAGTGCACTTCCATGGCAGGAAAAAACTACATTTTGCCGCCTATGTAGTCCCCTATTTATACAAATAGGAGTCATTCAGGATTCAGCCATGTTTTAGCATATTTTGCATTAGCAACAGTTACAGATTTTTAGCTTTCTCCTGAAATTTATTTTAATTTTTTTTTCTTCCTCAGGGTAGTAAAACTCGCTTTCACTGTGAACACTGTCGTTATCGCTATCCATGCTGTAAAATTAATGCTGTTCTCCTGAGAAATGCTGGCAAAAATGTACAAGATTTTTGATCATCTTATAAATACATCTAATTTTAAAAAAAGATAAATGTTGACAAATTCTACTGTTTGTTGTTGTGAACGAGCAAGTCGCCAGAGGTCTGTAGCTGGGGTCCGTACCGTAGGATACGGACCCGCTCGCCAGCCAATCAAAGCACAGGATTTGATGGAAACCGCACCGCGAAAAAAATAAATATGTTTTTATTTGAGATTCTTCACAGTATCGAGCGTTTACCAGGGATGAAAGTCTTCCGGAAATCTGGATATTTGACGAAACTCTTGAAAATCTCCGGTTTTCCGAATGGAGAAATTTATTTTTCGCGTTCCTAGACGCGGCATAATGCTTCACATCGTCCTTGCATGGGCGCGGTCCTTAAATAGCCCAAACATAGTTCATTGACTAAAGACAGGTGTTCTTTGTTAATGGCACGCATGCCAGAGCTCGTTAGGCGCGCGTGCCCAAGGCACGCCTTCAGGTGCACGTGCTAAGGCGTGCAGGACTGACACCATTCTGCGCAAGCGCAACACAATCGCACTAGAAAGCATGTTCAAGCTGCCAGTGTAGCTGCAGTCTTTTTAGTTGTGAATTACGAGTATTTCATCTTGTGTTAATAATTGGCCATGTCAAAACAAGCAAAACTTTCCGCCTTCTTTCGATGTGAAGAGAGGTAAGCAATTTATTTATTTATTTATGTATTTATTTATTTTTTCCATCAAAGTTGCATTTTGTGGTTTCGAAGCTAAGTTTTAGTGCCGTTTCTAGAACACAACATCAAGAAAATGTGGAAGAAACAGCAATAATGGAAGAGCCGGTTTCTAAGCTGCCTAAAACTAGCAATGGTAATTTATTTTTTGTTACATAATGCACTCAGGCTGCCAGTCAGTGTGTGACACACACACACACACACACCCTACACCCCTGATTTACATGAGAAATTTGGTATTCGTTGGTGTGGTTTTTTTTTTTTTAAATTTACAGACAATACGAACTAATATAAACAAAATCTGAATTGTAAATGTTTAGTTCACTTTAGCATCTGCAAACGCACAACTCTACTAAAAGATTGATAAACGAGGCTCAGTGTCCCCAACATTGAAACCTGAAAGCTTTAGAAACTCTAATGCCGCTTTTCCACTACAAACGCGGCTGAGTCGGGCTGAGCCGTGCCGTGCTGAGTTGGGCTGAGTCGAGCTGAGCGGGGCTATTGAAGTTGCATTTCGACTACCACCGTGCTGGCTGGAAGTGGGTGGACACATTGGGTGGAGTTAGCGAAAGTGGGTGGACGTCACGTGATGTCGTTAAGCAGCGCAAACAGTGACATCAGTGAGCTTTTAAGCGGTAGTCTCACGACCCGGATAGTAAACAATAAACATGGAGGACATGGAGTCGTTAGTGTTGCTGGTCTTGATGCTGTGGCTTGTTGTCACCGACAACGCCAACAGATACTGGCAAGAGCGTATAGATGAGGCGAGGCGCATAAGGCTTCATAATTCCCGTAATTCGTAATTCTCCTTCTTCTGGGTTTACAGTGTTTACAGATCCCAGCGTGCTCGCGGGGCGTGTGTGGGCATGTGAGGACACTCCTCCTCACCAATCAGTGCACAGGGGAGTGTCTGCTCACGCCCCTAGCCTCACTCGGCTCGCTTTGGCTCGCTTCAGCCCCACTCCAAAACCGTGCGAGTTTTGGGGGCTGAGCAGGGCTGAAGCGAGCCGAGTCGTGCTGTTCTTTGGTAGTCGAAACGCGAGCCGTGTCGGGCTGAAGTGAGCTGAAAAAGGGTAGTGGAAAAGGGCCATAACAGACCTTTACTTTTTAACAGTACTGTTTGGGGATTTTGCTGAGTTTACCTTCAACTGTCTTTTTTTTTTTTTTTTTTTTTTTTTCCCTTCCCAAAGTAATGAACTGTGTCGCCAGGAAAATCACCGTGCTTTCCAAATGCGCTCCTGAAAATTACTCATTAACTAGGGGAATTAAATTTGATATTTTTGACGTTTGCTTAATAGTCAACAAGGCTAACCGGATGCTTGGCTTTCTAAAAAGATCCTGTCCCTTGCTGATGGAAATTCAAGTGAGGAGGACTTTATATTTGTTGCTCATCAAGTCACAGCTCTGTTACGCGTCTGAAGTATGGTCCCCTGCTAGTGTCAACCTTAGAGAGAGTCCAACGACGTGCAACGCGCTGGATACTACAACAGCGTATTGGGGATGCTACTGTACTTAGACAGACTCAGAAGCCTGGACTTGCTTCCTCTGACTTATGATAGGGAGATTAGAGACTTAGTCTTTGTATATAAATGCATTAATGGTCAAACAGATTTGAACATAAACCTCTACGTGTCTTTTGTAACTTATGACCGGTCTAGGGCCCAAAATCCGAAATTAATTTTAAAACCTGCACACTGCAGAACTTCAACTTCTCAGGCCTCATTCTTCAATAGAATTGTTAAACCATGGAACTATGTAGGTAAATATTTTTCCCCAGATAAATTCCGTAGCCTCCCTGTTTTCAGATCATCCCTGTTAGAGCTGTACTTTGAATTACTGACGACCACCTATAATAGGGACTTTTCATGTACTCGGTCTGTGTACCGTGACTGTGGTTGCCACAAATCAATTTAGTCTAATTTTAATTGTATGATTTCTCTCTTTTATACATTCGGGGAAACGCCTTGCATGGGTCGCCCGTTCGCATTCTCCCCTTTGGGCTGACTTACTTTATTTTTATGTTTATTTCTTTTTTTATGTTTATTTTGTAACAGTCCAATAAAGTTGGTAAAATAAAATGTTAATCATTAACGTACATGAAAGAAAAAGGCTTAAAAGTTATAACTTGTTTGGGGGCGTCATGGCTCAGGTGGATAAGGCGCCATACCATAAATCCGGGGACCCGGGTTCGATTCCGGCCCAAGGTCATTTCCCGATCTCTCCCCGTCTCTCTCTCCCGCTCATTTCCTGTCTCTACACTGTCCTATCCAATAAAGGTGAAAAAAGCCTAAAAAAAAATCTTGGAAAAAAAAAAACAAGTTATAACTTGTTTTAGTGAAAATAAGTACAACCCCGATTCCAAAAAAGTTGGGACAAAGTACAAATTGTAAATAAAAATGGAATGCAATAATTTACAAATCTCAAAAACTGATATTGTATTCACAATAGAACATAGACAACATATCAAATGTCGAAAGTGAGACATTTTGAAATTTCATGCCAAATATTGGCTCATTTGAAATTTCATGACAGCAACACATCTCAACAAAGTTGGGACAGGGGCAGTAAGAGGCTGGAAAAGTTAAAGGTACAAAAAAGGAACAGCTGGAGGACCAAATTGCAACTCATTAGGTCAATTGGCAATAGGTCATTAACATGACTGGGTATAAAAAGAGCATCTTGGAGTGGCAGCGGCTCTCAGAAGTAAAGATGGGAAGAGGATCACCAATCCCCCTAATTCTGCGCCGACAAATAGTGGAGCAATATCAGAAAGGAGTTCGACAGTGTAAAATTGCAAAGAGTTTGAACATATCATCATCTACAGTGCATAATATCATCAAAAGATTCAGAGAATCTGGAAGAATCTCTGTGCGTAAGGGTCAAGGCTGGAAAACCATACCGGGTGCCCGTGATCTTCGGGCCCTTAGACGGCACTGCATCACATATAGGCATGCTTCTGTATTGGAAATCACAAAATGGGCTCAGGAATATTTCCAGAGAACATTATCTGTGAACACAATTCACCGTGCCATCCGCCGTTGCCAGCTAAAACTCTATAGTTCAAAGAAGAAGCCGTATCTAAACATGATCCAGAAGCGCAGACGTCTTCTCTGAACCAAGGCTCATTTAAAATGGACTGTGGCAAAGTGGAAAACTGTTCTGTGGTCAGACGAATCAAAATTTGAAGTTCTTTATGGAAATCAGGGACGCCGTGTCATCTGGACTAAAGAGGAGAAGGACGACCCAAGTTGTTATCGGCGCTCAGTTCAGAAGCCTGCATCTCTGATGGTATGGGGTTGCATTAGTGCGTGTGGCATGGGCAGCTTACACATCTGGAAAGACACCATCAATGCTGAAAGGTATATCCAGGTTCTAGAGCAACATATGCTCCCATCCAGACGACGTGTCTTTCAGGGAAGACCTTGCATTTTCCAACATGACAATGCCAAACCACATACTGCATCAATTACAGCATCATGGCTGCGTAGAAGAAGGGTCCGGGTACTGAACTGGCCAGCCTGCAGTCCAGATCTTTCACCCATAGAAAACATTTGGCGCATCATAAAACGGAAGATACGACAAAAAAGACCTAAGACAGTTGAGCAACTAGAATCCTACATTAGACAAGAATGGGTTAACATTCCTCTCCCTAAACTTGAGCAACTTGTCTCCTCAGTCCCCAGACGTTTACAGACTGTTGTAAAGAGAAAAGGGGATGTCTCACAGTGGTAAACATGGCCTTGTCCCAACTTTTTTGAGATGTGTTGTTGTCATGAAATTTAAAATCCCCTAATTTTTCTCTTTAAATGATACGTTTTCTCAGTTTAAACATTTGATATGTCATCTATGTTCTATTCTGAATAAAATATGGAATTTTGAAACTTCCACATCATTGCATTCTGTTTTTATTTACAATTTGTACTTTGTCCCAACTTTTTTGGAATCGGGGTTGTACTAGAATGCAGAGTTTTGTACGGAAGCCACGAGAGGCCCTTCATATTTATTTATTTTTTTTTATTTTTTTTAATTCACCTTATCCCGAGATAACGACATTATTAATTCAGGATCTCGAGAGAACAACACAACTAATTCGAGATCTCGAGAAAACAAAACCGTTATTCCAAGATAACGACATAATTAATTCAGGATGTCGAGAAAACAGCACAACTAATTCAAGATCTCGAGAAAACAAAGCAATTATTCCGTGATCTCGAGAAAACAAGACAATTATTTCATGATCTTGAGAAAACAGCTGAGATTTCTAGCAGAGCTGCACCCCCCTGTGGGTCAGACAACGAAGACTTATAAATTGGTGGACATGTACCTGAATGAACCATTTCTCAGCTGTTTACTCGATCATGAAATAATTTTGTTTTCTCGAGATCATGGAATAATGGTTTTGTTTTCTCGAGATCTCGAATTAGTTGTGTTGTTTTCTCGAGATCCTGAATTAATTGTCGTTATCTCGGGATAACAAGGTGAATAAAAGAAAAAAAGGATTATATGAAGGGCCTCTCTTGGCTTCCGTAGTTTTGCATGTTATGTTAAAATATTTTCGGGGGACGTTGCACCCCCACCAAAAAAAAATCATCTTAACTGAACTTTTGAAAGTCAACCTTTTTTTTTCTTTTTTTTTTCTTCCCCCTTTGCTCCACTTTCATCTCTAGTTTACCTTGATGACCCTTTACACACACTATTGCCATCATCTTAACCAGCTTCATGAGGTAGTCACCTGGAATGCTTTTTTTTTCAGTTAACAGATGTGCCTCGTCAAAAGGTAATTTGTGCAGTTTCTTGCTGGAACACCCCTGCAGCTCAGGAAATGGGAGACGGTGCACTTTATTTAAGTCTAATTTTCAATTATATTTTTGCCCTCTGTGCCTTAGACACGGCGCAGGTTGCTCCGCTTTCACGTCCTCTCTGTGCTGGCTGCTCTGTCTGAAAGAGATGCCCAAATAAATTGCTGGTAATCAATCACACGCAAGTGAAACTCCTCACGTGTTACCTGCCGGTTCTACCTGATCGTCTGTGAAGGTTCTCAGTCATTGTCAACCGTAGGTGCTAAAGAAAGTAACTGGACTTGCTTGAAATCCTTGAAGACGTTTCACCTCTAATCCGAAAGGCTTCTTCAGTTCTGTCTGACTAGTGGGGAGTTGCAGGTATTTATCCTCCAGTGGACCAAAAGCAACCCTAAGGGGAGTCGTTTTGACGCTCTGTCATCCTGTAGGTGTTGGGGTCACTGGAGGCCGGGTGTGAACGGTGTTGGCAGCCTAGAGGGTCATTGGGTCGTTGAAGTCAGCAGAGTCTTGGTGTGGATGTGTGTTCGGTTTTCTGGGAAGTGTGCCAAGGACCGCATTGTATGTGGCTGATGAGCGGTGTCTCGGACCACCTCGTCTGTTCAGTGATGGTTTAAGTTGGTTTCTTTTACTTCTCTTTCAAACCACCAGGCTTCTCTGGCTTGAATGCGTACGTTGCAGTCCTGAAACAAGTGTCCTTTGTTGAGATGAAGATGGACTGCAGAGTCCTGGCCTGAGGAACTAGCTCTCCTGTGTTGAGCCATGCGCTCGTGAAGCGGTTGTTTGTTTCGTTTCCCCTGCAATGTATGCATTCTAGCCAGAGGAGACCGGTGGTTTAAAATGCTAAAAGAAGCCATCTTTGTCAACCTGGAACGACAGTCACTGAACAGACGAGGTGGTCTGAGACCTCGCTCATCAGCCACCTACAATGCAGTCCTCGGTACACTTCACAGAAAACTGAATACACATCCACACCAAGACTCCGCTGACTTCAATGACCCGCATGATGGCCGAGAGAGCCAACGACCCTCTAGGCTTCTAATACCATTCACATCCAGCCTCCAGTGGCCCTACAGGATGACCTGAGGGCGTCCTCTTAGGCTACATCCACACGACAACGGCAACGAGATTTAAAAAAATATATATATATATCGCGTCCACATGGGCAACGGATCAGTAAAATATCAGGTACATATGGCAACACAACGCTTGCTGAAAACGATGCAATACACATGCCACACCTCTAGGGGCGCTGTAAGACGGTCCCTTTGGAGACACCAGAACAATAGAAGTAAGGACGCATGCGCATAAACTATTATGCGTGAGACTTCATATTAGCCACAAAGTCAGAAAAATCTGTTGGTAAAATTAAGTTATAATGACCAAATACAATGAAAAGTATTTTTCCAGTCTCACCTGTGAAAGGTAATCCCATGTGATCTCGTTTGGACAGTAAACCTGTTAGTACAGTTAAACGCAGCACATGAATGAGGCATCTTTATTCTCCGCTTTGACCCATCCAATATGGCGGCGAGGATGACGTATGATTCTACGCGGAAGGCGGCGTCTTTAATGGTCCGGAATAAATTGAATGCTACACGTTGATGGATTAATTTGTTCTTCTATGCCCTTTTTGAGGAATGTATTGTAGGACTTAAACCAACATCTGAAGAGGTGAGATCGCTCCTTTTTTTCCCTATTTTTGCTGGCGGGATTGACTCTGCTCTAAGGGCTATTCTCATTCTCTCTCTCTCTCTCTCTCTCTCTCTCTCTCTCTCTCTCTCTCTCACTTTGCACCATTACACAATAAATATTCACAGAGAAAATATGTTGTAAGCGCGTTTCATGAACCAAGTTATGGGATTTGTTGACAACTCGCATCGAGTTCGTTACACTTCTACCCGGTGTGAAGCACTCAGTCATGTGGTTGTGACATCATCGTAAACAAATCCGTTCTACTCATCCAGACAACTTTGCAACGGCAACGTTGCCAGATCTTTCCACTCTGGAACCCGTTCTCAAAAGATTGCGTTTTGGGGCACCCAAAACGCCGGTGCCGTGTGGACGCCAGGCCGAAACGATAAACAATTGTATCAGATTCACCTGAATCCGTTGCCGTGTGGACAGGGCCTGAGACCTCGCTCATCAGCCACCTACAATGCAGTCCTTGGTACACTTCACAGAAAACTGAATACACATCCACACCAAGACTCCGCTGACTTCGATGACCCGCATGATGGCCAAGAGAGCCAACAACCCTCTAGGCTTCTAATACCATTCACACTCAGCCTCCAGTGACCCTACGGGATGACCTGAGAGCGTCACTGACTCCTCTTAGGGTTGCTTTTGATCCACTGGAGGATGAATACCTGGAACTCTCCATGAGTTGGACAGAACTGATGAGCGGTGAAACGTCTTCAAGGATTTCAAGCAAGTCCAGTTGCCTCCTTTAGCATCTATGGTTCTACTTGATTCCTTTGCCGCTCACAGCCGACGCTCGATCCCACCCCTCTGGCATGAGGGGTAATTCGCTGCCGCCTGTGCCTTCGGCCTGTGGACCGTCTTGAACTTGAAGAGCTGTAGAGACAGATATCAATGAGTGATCCGCACGTTGGCATCCCTCATCCAGTGGGGCTACTGGAGTGGGGCGTGGTCAACTAAGTAAAGAGAAACATGACATGACCTTAATTAGTAAAAATAAAGAAATTTAGTTAGGTGTGTCCTAACTTTTGACTGGTACTGTATATTGATGCAAGGATTCCTTCCAGAAAATGGTTTCAGCTGAATAAAAATCCAATTAAGAAGACCTCCCGAATAGAACAAATATATACAGCTTGTCCATTTCCGAACTTCTCAAGCACATCCTGAAGACGAATAGCAATCGCTCACTCCTACGGTTTCCATGAAGTAACGATCGCTATAAATCTCCGCCATCTACAAACTGTAACGTGTCTCGAAATGTCTTCAGCATCTAGAAGTTAAAGTACACAAAACGTAAATGAAATTTGTTTGCTTTTAATTTTTGAAATCTTTGTTTCAACGTATTTATTTTAATTTCCTTTGTCCTTTTATTTTATGTAAAGCACTTTGAGTCCAAATGAAAAGTGCTACCTAAAGATTTGTTGTTGCGTAGATGGACTGTAGATCAGTAATTGCTGTGCTCTGTATATCTTATTGTTGTAATTAGTCAGTCTCCGATAAGCCCGAGTGCTAATCCGGACTGAGCGTCTCTCTGTAACAGGGTAATAAGATTTTGCGCACGAGCTGATCCCAGATTAACTCGAAGTGGTTTGATGCATGTCAAGTCTTTTTTGCATCATCTGAGAGGAACTTTTAAAGCCACAACATAGTAAAGGAAAACTAGGTTTGACTCGTCTTTTGCTGCAATCGGATCCGTGTACGAAGATTGCAAATAATAGTAGCGTGGGAGAGAAACTGAGGTACTGATTTGTGCGTTTTATAGGCAAATAGTCTAAATACGGGCGGCACGGTGGTGTAGTGGTTAGTGCTGTCGCCTCACAGCAAGAAGGTCCAGGTTCGAGCCCCGTGGCCGGCGAGGGCCTTTCTGTGCGGAGTTTGCATGTTCTCCCCGTGTCCGCGTGGGTTTCCTCCGGGTGCTCCGGTTTCCCCCACAGTCCAAAGACATGCAGGTTAGGTTAACTGGTGACTCTAAATTGAGCGTAGGTGTGAATGTGAGTGTGAATGGTTGTCTATGTGTCAGCCCTGTGATGACCTGGCGACTTGTCCAGGGTGTACTCCGCCTTTCGCACGTAGTCAGCTGGGATAGACTCCAGCTTGCCTGCGACCCTGTAGAACAGGATAAAGCGGCTAGAGATAATGAGATGAGATGAGTCTAAATACGCAGGTGATTGTATAGAGAATCGTACGCACTGACTGGTTGAGAAATTTGGATTATTTCTCGATAATCACGTTGCGTGACTCGGCAAAATGGCGGCCAATCACGTCGTCACTGTACGCGAGGGCAAATTACAAATGATGAAGGAGAATGCTGCTCCTCAAAGCAGTAAAGATGCTCCGGAGTTTGGTCTAAAACCATTCAAAGGGAAGGTAGCGTCGTTGATTTATTTTATTGATTTCAAAACAAAGGATTTTGTGACTCTGCGTAGATAAGTGAGAAATCTGTGCCACGCCTTATCACATTTACATGCCACTTAATTTTTTTTTTTTAAATAATCGCATGTGTACTTGTACTAAAACAATTATCCACCTCCTGCTTGGTGAATATCGACCTCGACTTCATCTCCGTTATTATTCGCGTCACCTTCCGCGACTAATTGTTAAATAATCAACGACAGGGTGTTGTAATTTCCCAGATGGGAAGCAGAGGCACGATTTCCACCCAGATTTTGATTATTTTCCAATAACAGCAAGTCATGAAGTGTGTGTGTGTGTGGGGTGGGGGGGGGGTGTTTAAATTCCTCTTGTACTGTATACCACAGCTGGTTTTATTAAAATGTGTCTCTTTTTAATGAAAAGTATGTTACGGTAGTTATAACAAGTCGCTTCTTCACCGGTCTCTTCCCCTCCATGATGTTAATCAGAAGTTTAGCTTGTCATGTTACCCAGAAACCAAAAAAGATAAAGGCCTATGAAAAATTCCCAGTGTCAGGAAAGGAAAGAAGAAGAAGCTGTTATTTATGTCACATGCACACTCGAGCACAGTAAAATTCGTCCTCTGTATTTAACCCATTTGAAGCGATGAGTACACATACATACCCACCCAGAGCAGTGGGCAGCTATGCTACAGGCTGCCCCATGTTAACCTAAGTGCATGTCTTTGGACTGTGGAGGAAGCCCACACAGAAAGGCTCCCATCAGCCACTGGGCTCGAACCAGAACCTTCTTACTCTGAGATGACCGTTCTAACCACTACGCCACCGTGCTGCCCAAGGAATAGCTGTGAGTCAGTTAACGGTGGCGACAGTGTGTCATGATGGCTATTTACTTTGTAGGAGACTTTATTAATTTTTTTTTTTTTTTAAAGAAACAACTAATAGTAATGAAGTCAGTATTGTGTGTGCGTGCGTGTATGGATATTTAGTTTTCCCAGCGAACATCTTGAACAGCTAAAACTGGATTTGTCTCGGTGTTGAATTATAAATTCTTTTTTATTTTGAGATTGAGAATCCAGCTAATCGAGAAACACTTTTAAATACAATTGCTAGCTCCTGTTCAGTCGTCCTAAGCTGCAGTTCTTGATTTTGTCCTGTAGGTGGCGATGCGCTGTGGTGTTTCAGCCAGCAACGTGAAGAACGTGATTATCTGGGGAAACCACTCGTCCACCCAGTACCCTGATGTCCACCACTGCACGGTCCAAGTCGGGGGGAAAGACGTGGCCGCGTTCGACGCCGTGAAGGACGACAGCTGGCTGAAAGGAGATTTCATCTCTGTGAGTTTATACACAGTATTAACAACCGAGTGCTGAGGTCATCAAATGTACTGAATATCTAATGAGATACACTACATGGGCTGGTCTATTGTGCGTTTAGCAAGTTAGGGGTTTTATTTTAGTAGTTTCCATTGCTGTTGATCACACGTCTCCGTGCGCGATGATACATGATTAGTATCGACTTTATACTGCAGATGTTCATCTCGTACTTGGACACGGGGTTGGTACTAGTAGTCCTAGATTGCTGATTCTGGCTGTTTTATTTGTAAATGTTCAAAAGACTTGGAGTTTAAAAAAATAATAATAATGGGGCAAAGATCATGTATGGTAGAGGATAGAAACATAAAATGGTGTCGATTTCAGGATGATTTTTCTAACCTTGTAATACATTTTGACTTGGATTGTGACGTGGAAGTCCATAACTCAGAAGTCACCAAAAATTTGAGCCCTTTGGGGTCGAGAGCTTCTGCAGAGCGTCGCTGAATGAGTAGTTCATGTATTTAGATAAATATATTCGAGTTATCATACAAGCATGATAAACATAGTGACACACTTTATGCTTTCCTGTGTGCCCACTGCCAAATATTATAGCTTTTAAATGACCTAAATTAGAAGAAACTTAAAACGTTGTCACTTTCCTCGGTCACACCGGACTCGGAGCGCTGAGCGCCCACTTACGCATTCATAAAACTGTTCACGTGGTAATGGCATGATTATCGCTTTTTCGGTTTCTCGTTCACAGTGTAACAGTAAACAGGATTAAAATCTGTCAGACACAGTTTAGGCTATTTGGACGTAAAACTTGTTGAGATGGCACACAGATCACGGATTTGAATGAAAATGAAGAAAATCCAAGACCAAATGTTTTTGTTTACAACCCCAATTCCAAAAAAGTTGAGACAAAGTACAAATTGTAAATAAAAACGGAATGCAATGATGTGGAAGTTTCAGAATTCCATATTTTATTCAGAATAGAACATAGATGACATATCAAATGTTTAAACTGAGAAAATGTATCATTTCAAGAGAAAAATTAGGTGATTTTTACATTTCATGACAACACATCTCAAAAAAGTTGGGACAAGGCCATGTTTCCCACTGTGAGACATCCCCAATTTTCTCTTTACAACAGTCTGTAAACGTCTGGGGACTGAGGAGACAAGTTGCTCAAGTTTAGGGATGGGAATGTTAACCCATTCTTGTCTAATGTAGGATTCTAGTTGCTCAACTGTCTTAGGTCTTTTTTGTCGTATCTTCCGTTTTATGATGCGCCAAATGTTTTCTGTGGGTGAAAGATCTGGACTGCAGGCTGGCCAGTTCAGTACCCAGACCCTTCTTCTACGCAGCCATGATGCTGTAATTGATGCAGTATGTGGTTTGGCATTGTCATGTTGGAAAATGCAAGGTCTTCCCTGAAAGAGACGTCGTCTGGATGGGAGCATATGTTGCTCTAGAACCTGGATATACCTTTCAGCATTGATGGTGTCTTTCCAGATGTGTAAGCTGCCCATGCCACGCGCACTAATGCAACCCCATACCATCAGAGATGCAGGCTTCTGAACTGAGCGCTGATGATAACTCTGGTCGTCCTTCTCCTCTTTAGTCCGAATGACACGGCGTCCCTGATTTCCATAAAGAACTTCAAATTTTGATTCGTCTGACCACAGAACAGTTTTCCACTTTGCCACAGTCCATTTTAAATGAGCCTTGGCCCAGAGAAGACGTCTGCGCTTCTGGATCGTGTTTAGATACGGCTTCTTCTTTGAACTATAGAGTTTTAGCTGGCAACGGCGGATGGCACGGTGAATTGTGTTCACAGATAATGTTCTCTGGAAATATTCCTGAGCCCATTTTGTGATTTCCAATACAGAAGCATGCCTGTATGTGATGCAGTGCCGTCTAAGGGCCCGAAGATCACGGGCACCCAGTATGGTTTTCCGGCCTTGACCCTTACGCACAGAGATTCTTCCAGATTCTCTGAATCTTTTGATGATATTATGCACTGTAGATGATGATATGTTCAAACGCTTTGCAATTTTACACTGTCGAACTCCTTTCTGATATTGCTCCACTATTTGTCGGTGCAGAATTATGGGGATTGGTGATCCTCTTCCCATCTTTACTTCTGAGAGCCGCTGCCACTCCAAGATGCTCTTTTTATACCCAGTCATGTTAATGACCTATTGCCAATTGACCTAATGAGTTGCAGTTTAATCCTCCAGCTGTTCCTTTTTTGTACCTTTAACTTTTCCAGCCTCTTATTGCCCCTGTCCCAACTTTTTTGAGATGTGTTGCTGTCATGAAATTTCAAATGAGCCAATATTTGGCATGAAATTTCAAAACGTCTCACTTTCGACATTTGATATGTTGTCTATGTTCTATTGTGAATACAAGATCAGTTTTTGAGATTTGTAAATTATTGCATTCCGTTTTTATTTACAATTTGTACTTTGTCCCAACTTTTTTGGAATCGGGGTTGTATTTTTTTTTTTTTTTTTTTTTTTTTTGGGCACAAAATGACTAAAGTTCTAGATTGTGGTTATTGGCTATTTAATTCATAAAAGACTCTGAACATTAAAAAAAAGAGCAAATGAGCACAAAAGAGCCCCCACCCCTAGCCTGGGCCCCCCCATCCTAAGTGTGACGCAACACGAGGGCCTGTTGCGAGCTTAGTCTGGCAAGGCAAGCTATCTCCAGCTCTTCCAAGCTCCCGAAAAATCGGGAGCCAATCAACTTTGAGCATCTCCACCGGCCCTGGGTAGAGGCGTGTTCAAGGCAGTGACGTAGTAGAACTGCGACCGGAAGCCATAGGTTGTTTACAGAATCTATGCCGGAAGCGCTTCATTCACTAGAAACATGACGAACATGGAGCAGCGGCAAGCCTTTGACACAGCGGTAGATGCTGTATTGAAAGCATTCAACGGGAAGTTCTCATTGAAAACGGAGCAAAGAGCAGCCCTGGAGGTATTTATCTTCTTCCTGTTACTCAAGCAGTTTCCGTCGCGTCACATACGTCAGAGGAAAGAGTGATGTGATTGGTTTAAGCTTCGTCACAGCCTTTTCTGGCTTCGACCAGTAGCAAACTGAGGCATTTCAGGGAGGCGGGTCAACCACGCCTTTGGGAAACGGTTGGGCTTAATATCTTTGCCAGACCAATGCTCGCAGAGCTTTGAAGTTGCGTTAGCCAGACTACCCCACTCCCTCTTTATAAATTGGTGGTTTGTTTGCAATTTCCATATAATAAATAAGGGGACATGAACTCTTATTTTTGGAACAACATTGTACATCAGACATTTCAATTTGAGTAGCTTCATCCAGGGATCACTTTTTTTTTTTTTTTTTTTTTAATTGAATAAAATCAGCTGTTCTTAAACCTTTGAAGTTGAACTTGACAAATATTGTATGGGAATATTCATATTTTAATATGTATATTGGATATGAATGTCAGTAGTAGACGGCTGTCTTTTTAAATATATGTTATTTACCAGCTGGGAGGTCCGTATCGTGAAATACCGTGACCGAGGTCTTGAAAGTACTGACTGAAGCCCTCTGGGCCGAGGTCAGTATTCAAGGGAAAACCGAGCTGCCATTTTGAATCCTCATTCACGGCTGTAATGCAAATGGCTTCCTCCTCGGGATACAAGTGCACTTCCATGGCAGGAAAAAAAAACTAAATTTTGCCGCCTATGTCGTCCCCGATTTATACAAAATTGAGTCATTCAGGATTCAGCCATGTTTTTGCTTGGCGTTAGCAACAGTTAGAGGTTTTTAGCTTTCTCCTGAAATGTTCTCTTTTATTTCTTCTTCCTCAGGGTAGTAAAACTCGCTTTCGCTGTGAACACTGTCGTTATTGCTATCCATGCTGTAAAATTAATGCTATTCTCCTGAGAAATGCTGGCAAAGATGTATAATATTTTTGATAATCTTATGAATAAATGTTATTTAAAAAAAAAAAGATAAATGTTGACAAATTCTACTATGTTGTGAACAAGTGAGTCGCCAGAGGTCTATAACTGGGGTCCATACCGTAGGATACAGACCCGCTTGCCAGCCAATCAGAGTGCAGGATTTGATGGAAACCGCAACGTGAAAAATGTATTATATTAATCCGTGTAATATTGCAGTCGTAATTGTGTGTAAACAGTGTGAAGTGTGGGGTTTGTTTTTGTTTTTTTAAATATATAAACACCACCACAAGATGGTGCCTCTTGCTTAGCCATGGACTCGTTTCCTAACGGGGGAATATCTGTCAGTCTACCAGCTTCTCATAGCAGATGCTCAGATGATGGATTCTGAGTTCTACCTGCTGCATTACACTACCAGGAAATACAAACCTAAGTGGAATTGGACCAAGGGAAGTCACTGTCAGTCTGAAATGAAGTAATGTGCGCGCAACCCAAAATGGTCCATTTTCCAGGTGGAAATTTCGCCTTCAAAATGTCCATGAGGTTCCAGCTCCGTCTAAAGTGTTTGGGGGTTTTTTTGGACCAGAATGACGCTAGTTTTACTCTGGATTTGCAAACAGCAAAGCTGGAACTGTCGTTGATGCAAGATGGTCAGTCGTAGAATGTGTTTTTATTCTTCTGGACATGGAAACCAGGAGTGAATCAGTCAGTACGTGGACAGTGAGTGGACGCTGTCGAGTGCTGACTCGTTTCCGGTTCTGGACAGTAATTTTAAAACAAGTCTCTGTCTCAAGTCCTCCAGAACCAGCCTCAGTCCAACACGGTCGTGGATGATGTTAAAAGTGGTAAATGTATCCTGGAGGGGCGCTATTGAGGTGACTTGATTGATAGTTACGGGATCAGCCTGCGAAAACGGTGCAAAATATCATGCGCTTTTCAACACCATTCCTACGCATTCTGTAAACCGAGCATCTGGGACAAAAATCCTGTGGCGCAACACCCACAGCATTTTAAGATATTTATGGTCATAGTTCGTGGATGGATGGATTGATTTGATTTAAACTTGATGTATAACCGGGCGGCACGGTGGTGTAGTGGTTAGCACTGTCGCCTCACAGCAAGAAGGTCCGGGTTCGAGCCCCATGGCCGGCGATGGCCTTTCTGTGTGGAGTTTGCATGTTCTCCCCGTGTCCGCGTGGGTTTCCTCCGGGTGCTCCGGTTTCCCCCACAGTCCAAAGACATGCAGGTTAGGTTAACTGGTGACTCTAAATTGGCCGTAGGTGTGAATGTGAGTGTGAATGGTTGTCTGTGTCTATGTGTCAGCCCTGTGATGACCTGGCGACTTGTCCAGGGTGTACCCCGCCTTTCGCCCGTAGTCAGCTGGGATAGGCTCCAGCTTGCCTGCGACCCTGTAGAACAGGATAAAGCGGCTACAGATAATGAGATGAGATGTATAACCCTAAGGGAAGTAATGACTAATCTGTACAGGAAGTAGGACTAATTACCGGACATCAGGGCTTCGGACTGGTCCGAGGAGCACAATAGCCCCCAAGCATAACTAGGTCATCACTTGTTTACCGCAGTGCATTGTGGGGGATAGCCAGGGTCAGTAGTTGAGTGATGTATCACGGATGTCGGATTAATTTTATGCGAGAGGAGCGATTTTTGTCGTGAAAGACGATGAAATTGGTGATTTAAAGAGGTGGGTAACAAGTCGAGGATTTACAGCGGGAAAATCCTAATCCAAATCAAGCTTGGTGAGAAGGTAAGAGTCTAGACCGAGTCTACCACACTGTACTACATCATCAAATCTCAATGTCTTATTTCTGAGGACGTGTATCGCACCAAGTAAACTTTATCGAGAAAACAAATTTGGGTCAATTCACACACCCTCCCCAGTGACACCTCTTCAATTTGCCTGATTATTTATTTTCTTAGTGCCTTATGATGTCAAAAGAAAGAATCCACAATTTTAGCTTCCTAGCTCGAACATTTTTTGAGTTATGGCCCTTCAAAGTTTGGGTGCCACGCCCACTTTTGGGGTCCGGGAATTGCGCACTTAATTTGCAAGCATTTTTGGAGGCCCATGTTTTTAGTTCTAAGGGGGATATAGACCTGTAAATTGCTATATCTATGTATTCTGGCCCTGTCTATCTGATTCTGAACCTAAAAATAGCACAGGTTTACTAACTTCATAGATATTAACCCCTTAAAAGTGAAAATTTTTTTTTTAATGACACAATCACTTTTTTTTTACATTTTGGGGGTCCATATCTTGGAAAGTTTTTATGTTGATGGGGTTTCAACTGATTCATCATCATATTTGGGAACTCTACTGTGTACTTGGAGAGTTTCAGGGCACTCAGAGCTTTGGTGGGGGTACAGGAGGGCCCCAAATATGGCTTCGGGACAAAATTACCATTTGGTACGCCCTACTTCAGGCCATTAGTTGGCCATGTGGGCACATGATGACTGGAATGCGCCTTTAACCCTATCAACAGACACCTTTTCTTTCATTTGACATCATAAGGCACTAAGAAAATAAAAATAAGGCAAATTGAAGAGGTGTCACTGGGGAGGTTTTGTAGCCTGGGCCCGCCCATCCTAAGTGTGACGCAACACGAGGGCCTGTTGCGAGCTTAGTCTGGCAAGGCAAGCTATCTCCAGCTCTTCCAAGCTCCCGAAAAATCGGGAGCCAATCAACTTTGAGCATCTCCAACGGCCCTGGGTAGAGGCGTGTTCAAGGCAGCGACGTAGTAGAACTGCGACCGGAAGCCATAGATTGTTTACAGGATCTATGCCGGAAGCGCTTCATTCACTAGAAACATTACGAACATGGAGCAGCGGCAAGCCTTTGACACAGCGGTAGATGCTGTATTGAAAGCATTCAACGGGAAGTTCTCATTGAAAACGGAGCAAAGAGCAGCCCTGGAGGTATTTACTGTATCTTCTTCCTGTTACTCAAGCAGTTTCCGTCGCGTCACATACGTCAGAGGAAAGAGTGATGTGATTGGTTTAAGCTTCGTCACAGCCTTTTCTGGCTTCGACCAGTAGCAAACTGAGGCATTTCAGGGAGGCGGGTCAACCACGCGCTTTGGGAAACGGTTGGGCTTAATATCTTTGCCAGACCAATGCTCGCAGAGCTTTGAAGTCGCGTTAGCCAGACTCGAGGTTTTGGGCATTTGTGTGAATTGACATGGAATGACCCATCTATCTGAATATCGGGACTCCTATGTAGCTTCTCTGAAATTGGCTGCAGCGCCTATAGCGTTGATGTTCGGCCGTCTGCCAGGTATAGCAAACCTTTATAGGCCTGAACAACACAAATAATTCATATGCTCAATAATTTAATATCTAATTTTGCTAGTCAAATCTTAAATCTAAACTATTTTGTAAGTCGAATTTGTTGAACGCGGATTGAACTTAATTTCTGGTGTGTTTTACAAAGTGAGGGACTTGAAGGTCCCATGGCATGGTGGTTTGTTGATGCTTTAAACGGGCTCGTGGAGGTTTCCGGATGTTATATCCGCAGCCTTTCTTGAAATGAACCCTCGGCACGTAGATATAGCCTCCTGGGAGAAAGCCCCATTTCAGCGCTTTTCCCAGTCCGTCGTTTTGCTAAGGAGAAGCAGGAGGCGGGGAAGGGTAGAGGGTGGGGGCGGGTCTTATCATTAATATTCATGACATGTAAACGTGTTACCTCTGATTGGCTAACAGCACTGTGACGCTACCTCCAGTGGGTCAGAACAAGCGGATGTGGGTGTCTTACTATGGCGTGAGAGAGAAGGAACAAACCGCGAAGGGAAAAATACCGCGCGCTGACGTCATTAAGGTGCGACGCGAGGAAATAAAATAAATTCAACAAATGTTTGGGTTTTTACTGAACAAACAAACAAATAAAATGAACGAGTGACTTAAAAAAAAGAATGTGGGTGTCTTTGTAAAAACTGTTTTGATTGGCTATTATAACAGAGCATGCTGCATGCTTTTTGGTTTTGTAGCGCAGAGTACCTGGCTAACTGCAGGAAGCGGTTAGCTGCACAGCTAATGTAGCCATTGCAAGGCTAACGTGGCACCGATTTTAAAACACGGCAAAACGACTTCACAGTTATACACTTACTTGTTCGGTGTTTGTGGCTGATGCGGCAGGGATGCTTGGTACGGACCCAGGCTTCAGTGACAGCTGATGTGCAAAACCTGCCCTGTACTGTCCCAAGTTGTGGAAACATTCATCAGGAAAATGCTTCCGACAAACATACACCGTTTTAGGTAGACTCGACGGCGTATTATTGGAGTAAATAAAATTAAGCCACTGCGTCTTCAGGGGCTCTCCCGTCGGCAGGAAAAACAGACTCTTTTCTGTGTTGTCACATCCATGTACAACGCAATTTCCATGTTTCGCTCGCTTAGGTGATGCCATGTTGTTGTGTCCTCTATGGTCTCCTCACTACAACTGGGCGGGGCAATCCATACAGTGGGTGGGAATCCAGAGGGGGGGGCGTGGGGATCATCTCCCTTGCTGACGTAGTAAAGGGAAGAGCTTATCAACGCGCCGTTTTGACGCGCCATTCTCAAATGTTGGGCATAGTTTGGTTTACACATTATGAAATTTCTAGCCACTGGGGTGACTTACGAAGGTCAGAGGAACTCATTTTAACGTTAAAAAACCTCAAAGTGAAAATTTCATGCCATGGGACCTTTAATAAACCGTGGATTAAGTCGATACATATGCGACCCAGATGGTGACGCGTTAATTGCTGGGTTTCATGTGCCGTGACGTCACATCCGTGTCATTAATTATTCACAACTTTAGCTGGTGGTCTACCAAAGCTCGCATGAAAAATGCCTTACGCTTGCGTTGTTTGAATCAATCAAACCGTGAAACTGACGTTTCTTCAGGGTTCCACGTGAACTAATAGGAAAAAAAAAGGGGTGAACAAACACAAGATTTCACAAAAACGTCGAGAAAGGTGGCTTTCCAGTGAACCTCTCGCTGAAATCGAAGAGAGCCGAGTCGAAGCATGCTCGAGTTTCACTTGGTGAAAGGTTTGTATCTCCCGCTCAGTTCTGGCGTTAGTGTTTTCCAAGTACTTTTCTTGCTACGTGTCGTTATTTTACGGTACTTTTTTTTTTTTTTAGTCCCGAAGCGCTAAAGTCCCCAGCTGTTTGTTTACGCCTCACAAAGTCCATATGCATGAAGGTTGCGACAAAATTCTTCCCCATTCTTACAGTTACAATGCGCCATGATGACGACGACTTCTCCGTCTTGTTTGACTAAGATCCAGGTCTTTAAAGGGGTTTCTGATGATCTTTGTGAATGATTTACCTGAGAGATAAGAGCCAACACAAGTGAGAATCAAGCCAACTATTTGTTTACACTTGAACTTGCAGCGCTTCGTTGTAAAAACGTGAATGAAAAGCTTTAATAATAATACTTACACAGGCAAAAACAATACAGGATTCATTGGGCAGCGGCTTGATACCGAGGTCCTTTACCCAGCCACATACACAAAAAAAAAAATTGTAAGCCTGCATACTCTTCCACGCTTCATGGATGCAAACAGCGCGCCTTTTGGCGGATGCCGCCTTTTTCACGGCTGTCTGGGGGACTTGTGTGAATCGTGCAGATCCGATGAGGTTTTTTTTGGGGGGGGGTTGGAGTGTCTGATTATAATTTCATCAAAGTAAATTCATCTCATTATCTCTAGCCGCTTTATCCTGTTCTACAGGGTCGCAGGCAAGCTGGAGCCTATCCCAGCTGACTACGGGCGAAAGGCGGGGTACACCCTGGACAAGTCGCCAGGTCATCACAGGGCTGACACATAGACACAGACAACCATTCACACTCACATTCACACCTACGCTCAATTTAGAGTCACCAGTTAACCTAACCTGCATGTCTTTGGACTGTGGGGGAAACCGGAGCACCCGGAGGAAACCCACGTGGACACGGGGAGAACATGCAAACTCCGCACAGAAAGGCCCTCGCCGGCCACGGGGCTCGAACCCGGACCTTCTTGCTGTGAGGCGACAGCGCTAACCACTACACCACCGTGCCGCCCTCAAAGTAAATTCTGTATTTAAAATTACTAAATAAGCAAATGCCGTTACAGTCCATGAAACATACGAAGTGTAAGTATGAGAAGAAAACAGTAAATCAGAAAGCTGCGCACGTAAAGCCAATTGGCTGCGCGCCATTATCTGCTGCTGGCTGCACTTCACTTCACTGCACGCGCAAGGATTTCCATCAGTCCAACGCAAGTTACGTAATTGGCTTTACGTGCGCAGCTTTCTGATTTACTGTTTTCTTCTCATACTTACACTTCGTATGTTTCATGGACTGTAACGGCATTTGCTTATTTAGTCATTTTAATACAGAATTTACTTTGATGAAATTATAATCAGACACGCCAAGCCCCCCCCCCCCCCCCCAAAAAAAAAAAAACAACTCATCGGATCTGCGCTATTCACACAAGTCCCCCAGACAGCCGTGAAAAAGGCGGGATCCGCCAAAAGGCACGCCGCTTGCATCCATGACGTCGCTTTCATCCGTTTTGCAGTGTAGAAGGACGTCTGCAACACCAGATAGTTTGTAAACTCGACTGAAAGGTCGTTTCAGATCGTATGACACATCCTTCTTTCCCAGACCGTTGGGGTCGATTCCATTGCACGTAGTGATCTTTCTTCTGAATACATCTGAAGCGAGCAGTGGCTTCTAGATCACGAGCGTACGCTGATAAGTTATCGCTAGTTGTTTGCGCTACGGCAGCCGTTTTAGACCACCAGCTATTTCACTTCCAGTAAAACCGCTAAGAAAAGTCACGTGACTGAAACCCGGTAATAAACGCCGCTAGTGAGTACACTGGTTTGGGAGTTTTATCGGTCTGACAGGCTGCCGAGTGCTTCAGTACGTCAAGAGGCAAAGGCTGAAGAACGCGTCTTTGTTTTACAGGCTTTTGAATATCGCTAGTTTCAGACAATGAACTGTATCGATTGTTGTCTTCTATAACCGAAGGCAGTTCCGCAGACCGTAGAAATATTGTCGGGTCCCAGTTTAAGTGCGCCTTTTTCCCACCAGAGAAATGTAAACGACAAACACTCGTCCATTTCGAAGGTTATCGTTGCGGATTAAACTTATCCATTTCTTTCTTCTCCTCGACTGGCAGCTCATAAAAGCTCAAATTAGATGTTTTCTTTTGTTGTGGAGACACAGTAAGGCACGCAGCAGTTCACTTTAGGCGGCATGGTTAAAACTGGTTAGATGCAACAATGCGGTGTTTAACAAAGGAGAAGGTAAACAATGCAGCAGAGCTGAGCCCGGGTATCGCCAATAATGCGTTGCGGTAAACAAGCGATGACGTCGTAATGGTGTAGGGTCATATGAAAATGAATGAAATGGTATTTAAGGAACACAACCTGCAAGTGGAAGTGTGTGTGTGAGGGGTTGTGTGGTTTTTTTTTTTTTTTTTTTTTATAAATTGTCCTTACGTCCTCAGGAACATGACTCTGTTGCCATTTCATCAAATATAAATTAAATGTCTTTTAAGCGGAAACCTTAAAAGCGACCTGAACAGAGGAGCAAATTGTTTTCTCGAGGAATCTGGGTGCTCGTTAAGTACTAGAACAGGGCTTTTCAAAGGGTGGGGCGCGCCTCCCCTAGGGGGCGCCAGAGTTCTTCGGGGGGGGCGCAACGTGAGGAAAAATAAACCAGAATAAGTTACTATTGCGGACATTTAGCGAACTTCAGCTAGCCTTTGCCAGAGACAAAATGGATGGATTTTTAGTACCTAAAGCTCCAGTGAGTGAGGAGACAGAGTCTGGGCCAAGCAAAAAAAGAAGGAAGTATGACCACGATTATTTAAAGTTTGGATTTTCATGGACTGGATCTGAAGATGCTCCACTGCCACAGTGTGTTGTCTGCCAAGAGGTGCTAGCTAACGATGCTATGAGATGTTTAAAATGTGTAAAACAAGATGTTTTAAAAAGAAAAGCAAAAATGTTTAAAATGTGTAAAAAGAGGTTTAAAAAGCACAGATGTTTAAAATGTGTAAAAAAAAAAATGTTTTTAAAAAAGCACAGATGTTTAAAATGTGTAAAAAAAAGAGGTTTTCAAAAAAAGCACAGATGTTTAAAATGTGTAAAAAAAAGTTTTAAAAAAGCAGATGTTTAAAATGTGTAAAAAAAAGAGGTTTTAAAAAAAGCACAGATGTTTAAAATGTGTAAAAAAGAGGTTTTAAAAAAAGCACAGATGTTTAAAATGTGTAAAAAAAAAAAATTTTTAAAGCACAGATGTTTAAAATGTGTAAAAAAAAAAGTTTTAAAAAGGCACAGATGTTTAAAATGTGTAAAAAAATGTTTTAAAAAGCAGATGTTTAAAATGTGTAAAAAAGAGGTTTTAAAAAAAGCACAGATGTTTAAAATGTGTAAAAAAAAGATGTTTTAAAAAGGCACAGATGTTTAAAATGTGTAAAAAAAAGTTTTAAAAAAGCAGATGTTTAAAATGTGTAAAAAAGATGTTTTTAAAAAAGCACAGATGTTTAAAATGTGTAAAAAAGAGGTTTTAAAAAAAGCACAGATGTTTAAAATGTGTAAAAAAGAGGTTTTAAAAAAAGCACAGATGTTTAAAATGTGTAAAAAAGAGGTTTTAAAAAAAGCACAGATGTTTAAAATGTGTAAAAGAGGTTTTAAAAAAAGCACAGATGTTTAAAATGTGTAAAAAAAAAGATGTTTTAAAAAGGCACAGATGTTTAAAATGTGTAAAAAAAAAGATGTTTTTAAAAAAGCAGATGTTTAAAATGTGTAAAAAAGAGGTTTTAAAAAAAGCACAGATGTTTAAAATGTGTAAAAGAAAAAAATGTGTACAACAACCATTTTTTTTTTTAAATACGAATGGAACATTAATTATAGCAACAACAAAAATTGTGAGGGGGGGCGCTGTTGTTTATTTGCTCTCTGAGGGGGGGAATGACTCTCCCACACTTGGAAAACCCCCTGGGCTAGAACACTTGCATTGAACGAAAGGGATATTGTTGGGTTTTTTTTAAAGAATCTTCTTTTGTGATCTCTGTATGCAATAAAAAAAAAGGTTGTCATTTGACTTGCCTTCATAGAATTAAAAAGAAGGGGGAAGGAAAGCAGCAGTAAATCCTAACAGCCAAAAAGTGACCTGTGTCACTACTACTACTACTTAATTCCGCTGATCTGGCGGTGTGCCTGTAGATCATGTGCTCGAATCTAATGTACTCTTCCCCTTCTTTCCTCAGACGGTTCAGCAGCGTGGAGCAGCAGTCATTAAAGCACGCAAGCTCTCCAGCGCCATGTCTGCTGCGAAGGCCATCTGTGACCACATGAGGGACCTCTGGAGCGGCACTGCTGAGGTCTGTTCCATCTCACCACAGCCGGGTTTTCACTGACCTGGGGATTGAGCAGACAGATTTATCACTTAACACCTGACCTGACTTTAGCAAAAGTAATGAAACGTCAGAAGCGCTGACTGTCTGGGAACGCCAGAGTCGGCGATTCATCATGGAGAATATCCTGTATAGATTGTAACGCATTCTTTCGTCCTGATGCACCCAGCTGCTCCGCCCTGTCTCGTCTTACTGGAATTTTTGAAACCGTGTTAAGGCACTTCTTCACACGTTAGTTGACGGAGAGAGTGAGATCTTCTGCGTTGTGTAATCTTGTGCTGGTTTCATGAGTTACTCGCTCTGCCGCATTTTTACTGGTATTGTCTTCGCAGGTTTCTTTGTTGTTTTTGATGTCGTTAGGATTGTTTTGCCTATTGTTAACACCACTACTACTATTATTGTTGTCACCACCTATTACTACAAGTGCTGTTATTAACTCATCCGGCTGACGGGTGAGGCGTTTACGCCGTCATGTGTTGTAGACAATGCCAGACATTTCACGAAAATCACTTCTGTCTCAATTCTTCACAGATTTTTTTATTCTTCTACCCAAATTTGTGTAACTGCAATTAATAATGAAGATATGGAGTAATTAATCAATCCCTAATGAGCAGTTTCCCAGGGCTGTGAAAAATCCGCGGAATTCCGCGAATTTGGCCGCCAAAAATATCATTTTAGTAAATCATCTAATTTTGCAATAAAAATTGGGGGGGGGTAGGTTTCTTTTGCGACAATGACAGACCGGTTTACGGCATTTGCGCCATGCTTACAAACCACGGCACGAATCTTGTGCTCTTTAAACACGCTTTCGATATCAACGGTTTTGAAAAGGAGAATTTCGCGGTATGTCCGTGTCACGGAGGGACATCGTTCAGAGGGAGGACGGTGAGACCGACGATGTCAAAAACATTTGCCAAGGAAAACGGCATCAAAAATCCATGGAATTGGCGATGGCTGGAGTTTAAAGTCGGTAGTGAATGAGCACATATGGAAGATAAAAGAACCGGGGAAAGCTTAGTGCATCTTGCGCCATCAGGATGTGAAGTACGGTTCTGGTGGAAGAACGCGTTTGGTTGACCATGTTAAAGGAAAAAAACATGCGGAATTGGTGAAATTGAAGCTGTTGAACTATGGACCCTTTTCACGTGACGTCACGACAAACGCGGCCGCCGTTTTGGACGTGTACTACCAGTAGTTTACCACAGCCAACAAATGAGGAACGGCAGCAAAGAAAGTGTTTATTTTCAGCAAGACTTCCATCATGCCACTATATTGTTGCGCACCTGGATGTAGTAACCATCAACAAACAAGGCAAGGGTTATCATTTTATCGGATCCCGGTAGATGCTGACCGACGGAGAAGATGGATAGCGGCATACCAGCGCTTGTGTAGTGACCACTTTGTTGGAGGTAAGACGAATAAAATTAGCCAGAAAAGGCATTACATTGCTGTTAACATTCTGTGGCGGCGAGTGTGTAACCAAATAGGCTCAAATAACCCATTGTAACCTCTGTTCTTCTGTAGTAGCTATTAGCTAACGACATTAGCTAGCGTTGTGTTCCTTTGCTGTTGGTAGACTGTAGGACAGATCAGAGGCAGTGTCCTACAAACAGCGCTTAATTTGAGGGGAGCAAGCCGGAGCGCGCTCCGGAACCTCGGCCGTTGGCTCCGGCAGCTATTTACACTGGATCCGGTGATCCGACACCTCTTTTGACTATGTAACAAAAAAATAAATAAATAATAATAATTAAATTAAAAAATGCAAGTTTATTTAGTGTTAATGTCTGATTTTGATATCTGTCTTGTTGGTGATTTCTCTCATGAAACGACATCCACAAAATATCTGCAGATGAACTTAATTTGCAGTGTTATTACAAAACATGCCCAGAAGCGCAGCGCTGCGCCCCCCTCCCCTCCCCTCCCCTCTCCTCTTTTTTTCCGCTCCGGAGCCGCTCATCCTCTGCGCTCCGGGACCTCCCACTTTACAAATTAAGCACTGCCTACAATATAAGTGTTCAAAACAAAAGGAACATGTATTTGTCTCTTAAATCCAGGCCGTTCCCTGTAATCTCTAACAACGGTTGGAGAAAGTAATGGCAAATAGTGAGTGCACAAACCGTAGAAGGTAAACTGTACACAGCGCCAGGGCAGTGTGATGGTATGTCTACTTTTAGATTGTGTTAGCTGATCAATGAACACACTCGTCACTCGACGAGTTTCACGTCTTTACGACGGATACTTAAATGTGTGTTAGGTATTATTGTTGCAGTCTAAGCAGTCATTGTAGCAGCTAGAAGAGCGAGAACCGAAAGGGTCTGTGCCATAAACCGTTATTTCTGTACGGCGTTGCTAATGTGTCGTTACTGTTGTTATTTCTCCCTCTGCTCGCCCTGTAAATGCCCTACGTCGCTGGATAGCGAAGGTGTTTTCTGCATCTCGCTCCTTTTTCTTGTATGTTCTCCGTTTGTCGCCTTCCTCGCATTCAAACCAATTCGAGCCGAAGTCCGCTACATGTCCAAAATGGTGGTCGCGTTTATGAAGGTCACGTGACTGAAAAGGGTCTATAGATTACCAGGTAGACCATCTTGTTCACATTTGTATATTCAATTTATTATTATTATTATTATTATAATAAACAGTTCAAATTAAATGGCATGGTTGAGAAAATATTTGCTTTCAGGAGATGCTTCAAATCTATCAATATACACAAAATCTGTTCAGCTTCTGGGGGACTGCTCTCCCCAGACCCCCTGCTAAAATTGTTTCCTCGGATTTTGTCATTTCTATTTCACAGCCCTGGTTTCCACACACATGGTTTCTTCACCGATTTTTTTTTTTTTTATTCGTTCTGGCATGAAGCTAGGGGTACCTAGGGTGCATGGAACTTCTACCCAGATTTGCTTAATTACAATTATTAAAGGAGAACTGAAGGCAATTTTTTTTTTTTTTAAATCAAAATTCTACTTATTTTATTAAATATCGGAATGCATTTTCAATCGCTATTTTTGTCGCTGCTATAGCAAGTTCTGAGTGTTTGAAATATGCTCTAATATATCAGTCCATGTGTCAAAGCGACGGCTGTAAACGAGATTCGTCAAGGCCTGTGCGAGACCTCGTAGGACGGAAGTAAAACGTACAGCAGCATTCAAAGCGACCGACATCTGCGAACATTGTCGAAAGACGCGCGTGGCCTCTTTCAATCGCTGACGTAATCAAGCCGGAAGTTTTGTTTGTTTTGATAGCAATCGGGAAAGTTTGAAAAAAGTAGGCAGTAATCGTCATTTTTAAACTCGTTTTGGAAAACCGTTTTCAAAACGGTGGCGCGGACTCTTCACGTTTCGAAGTCTCGTGACGATGGCTCAGATGACCGACGGCTGCCGTGGACCAAAACTAAATTCAACATGGCTATAGGCCGATAAGTAGGATATTTTAATTGCAATCAGTTGCCAATACGAGTCACGATTATAAGGTTACTAAAACCGAAAACGTAATTGACACGTTAAGAAATAAAGCAAGTTTAAAAATGACTTCAGCTCTCATTTAATGAAGTTATGGACTAATTAAGCCTTAAGTGAGTAGTTCAACAAAAATCACGACTTCTCAGCCAGTTCCTCACTGCTTTTGGATTCTTTCTGGCAAATAGGTCGGTGTTCCTAGAGTGGATGGAGCTTCTGTACAGCACGGATGAGAGTTTTCTGCTTTTTCTGAGTAAAAATCAACCTTTTTATATTATGCCAAATCCGTTGGCGCTTTTTTTTTTCATTTATTGAGGGGGGTTGGGGTATGGGTCAGTCCATGAAATGGGGTTACCAAAATGTGACATAGAGGGAGTCACCTTAAAACAATTTACAACTGAAAACAACTTTTATTTCCATGAAGCATTGACCATATAAGAAAATATAACATAACTCCTGCTCTACAATGTATGATAAAATCCATAAATATTTACCCGGTTGCTAATGTAACAAGGACACGAACAAGCTTTTAAAAATAAAGGAAAAATATTGATAAAATCAATTTTTTGCTTTTATTTGCTTACTTTAAACCAGGGCTTTGAACCAGAATTTTTTTCCTATTGGTTCGTTCCGAACAGAAACGGAATTTTAACGTTTCCGGTTTTGGGTTCCACCATTTAAATAGACGTTCCCGAACCGGTTAGAACAAAAAAATTTCGTTCCCGGAACGGTTAATTACGTTCCCTGTCAGCTGTTGAACAAATGGCTATAAAATTATGTCTCTGTCTCATCCAGCTTAAGCCAAATGTAGGCTAATTCTATTACAACCTTCATTAAATAAGACAAGAAATAATTCAAAACAATTATTATTTCAAATGTTGGCGATTTGGATTCTCAGTATGTCTTCCCATCTACACAAACAGAAAAAGTGCCAAAAATGAAAGAGAATTCGTTTAGTGTGTTACCAAAGGCTAGTCAGGCCCTATACAGGGCTTTCCACAAGCGCGGGCTGCCGGCCATACAGCCGGCACACAATTAAGTCCAGCCGGCTACTTTAATGACTATTATTTTTTGTAGCCCACAGGCTCTAAATATTAATTTTCGATTTTAATAAAATTAAATGTTTATCTAACGGACTGACAATGTCAAACTGAACCGCACTCATTTAAGTTGTGATTCGCGCTGTTTGTACCGATAATAACCACAAATTCCCCGCCGACTTCGCTGATCTGCGGCCCCGACATGTGGTGTGTGCGTGCACGCACTCAGCGGAGTTTTTGTGTTTAACACCCCCCCGGCTGGCTACTTATTTGTCATGGCTGGCTAGTATGAGCCTTAGTGGAAAGCCCTGTATGCACTGATGGGCTAACAGAGGTTAACGTCATTTAATGTTTGCGAGCCTCTCATTAACGTGGACAAATATATTGATATCGTGTTTGAAATTGACGTTTTTGAATAACGATAGACTGCAATATTTACCTCTTATTTAAGATGTGGAGACGTGATAGTAGTCCACCCTCCCGCTCTCTCCATTCAGTCAGCGAACGTCACACAGGAAGTGAACCCCAGCGGGTCATAGAAACTTGCGCAGGAGAAGAATGACTTTTTTATTTGTAGGCTACGGAAACTTTGAGGAACGAAATAGAAACCGGTATTAACCGGTTACCATTATTTTTAATAAGCGTTTCTGTTCCGGAACATAAAAAATAATAAAGTTTCTGGTTTCGTTTCTGTTCCATGTGAAATAGAAAAAGTTCCCGGTTTTCGTTTTCGTTCCTTGAACCGGTTCAAAGCCCTGGTTTAAACATTAACACTGAATAAGAATTCATTAGAAATATTAGTTTAACATCATAAACACTGAAGATATGAAATACCAGTATTTCACAAACTTCGTAAAATCTCTAAGATTTGAACAATAACAACAGTCATTAACAGGAAACAGTTTCATCCTATACGGGGTTAATGAGATTATTGAATTCATTACTTTACTTAGTCACACTTATATCTGCACTTCTCTGGAGCACGTGTTGTGGTGTGTGAGATCCCGCGAGAAGTTCTCTCGCGTCAGTTCAGCTGACCTAGATTGAGTAAATCGGTCTCGCAGGTTGTGAACGAACCAGGAAGTGAGTGGACGCTAAGTTAGGATGTGAGAAAAAACATCGATAATTTCTTTTATTGCCGTTTGTTTAAATTTCTTTCTACCTACATCGTTTTATAGTATATTCTTCTTTATATTAAAAACATCAATCATGATTTCAACTCGTTTTATCATTTTTTATAAGCCTGGTTTCTAACGTAGCACGGTAGAACATCACAATGTTACGTTCACAACCTATTTTTAGTGGATGAATTCGAAGCTAAATAGTTTATAGAACCTTCTTAACTTTATTATGTGAGTGTAAAACTAAATTGCAAGTACCATGAAACTAATTTTATTGAAATTCTCAAAGTAATGAAGGTTTATTTAAGCTCAAAGTCAGCAAATATTCCATGTCACAAAAAACGTGTCATCCGTGTCCAGTCACAGGGGAAGAAAATGTTTCACATTTCTTTATTTCAAAAGAAAACTTCATTTTTTTTCTCGTCTTCTTCCGCTTATCTGGGGCCGGGTCGCGGAGGCAGCAGTCTAAGCATGGAAGCCCAAACTTCCCTTTCCCCAGACACCTCGGCCAGCTCCTCGGGAAGACCACCGAGGCGTTCCCAGGCCAGCCGAGAGACATAGTCCCTCCAGCGTGTCCTGGGTCTTCCCCGGGGCCTCCTCCCGGGGGGACATGCCTGGAACACCTCCCCAGGGAGGCGTCCAGGAGGCATCCGAAAAAGATGCCTGAGCCACCTCAGCTGGTTCCTCTCGATGTGGAGGAGCAGCGGCTCGACTCCGAGCTCCTCCCGAGTGACTGTGCTTCTCACCCTGTCTCTAAGGGAGCGCCCAGCCACCCTGCGAAGGAAACTCATTTCAGCCGCTTGTATTCGCGATCTTGTTCTTTCGGTCATTACCCAAAGCTCATGACCATAGGCGAGAGTCGGAACGTACCTGTAGATCGACCGGTAAATCGAGAGCTTCGCCTTTTGGCTCAGCTCCTTCTTCACCACGACGGACCGGTAAAGCGACCGCATCACTGCGGAGGCCGCACCGATCCGCCTGTCGATCTCGCGCTCCATCCTTCCCTCACTCGTGAACAAGATCCCGAGATACTTAAGCTCCTCCACTCGAGGCAGGACTTCTCCACCAACCTGGAGAGGGCAAGCCACCCTTTTCCGGTCGAGAACCATTGCCTCGGACTTGGAGGTGCTGATTCTCATCCCAGCCGCTTCACACTCGACTGCAAACCGCCCCAGTGCATGCTGAAGGTCATGAAGGTCAAAAAAAAAAAAAACTTCATTTTTTTATTTATTTTATTTCTTCAAACAATATTTATGGATAATCTGCTAAATATTTCTTTAAATCATGGAAATTAAAGATGAAATGATTATGTAAACCCGGACCAATGAAAAGTAACATCATTTCATGGACTGACCCGTATGTTCCTTCGTGATACTC
Organism: Neoarius graeffei; assembly: GCF_027579695.1. Classification (NCBI taxonomy): domain Eukaryota; kingdom Metazoa; phylum Chordata; class Actinopteri; order Siluriformes; family Ariidae; genus Neoarius; species Neoarius graeffei. Next base: position 12,149,052 of record NC_083579.1, on the reverse strand, counting down.
AAGCATAATTCATTCCTACGATGATGTTACATGTTTACATTTTTGCCATCTTTAGTCTCGCTAATGCCGCTTTTCCACTACAAACGCGGCTGAGCCGTGCCGTGCTGAGTTGGGCTGAGTCGGGCTGAGCGGGGCTGTTGGAGTTGCATTTCGACTACAACCGCGCTGAACCGTGCTGGCTGGAAGTGGGTGGACACATTGGGTGGAGTTAGCGAAAGTGGGTGGACGTCAGGTGATGTCGTTAGGCGGCGCAAACAGTGACATCAGTGACCTTTTAAGCGGTAGTCTCACGACCCGGATAGTAAACAATAAACATGGAGGACATGGAGTCGTTAGTGTTGCTGGTCTTGGTGCTGTGGCTTGTTGTCACCGACAACGCCAACAGATACTGGCAAGAGCGTATAGATGAGGCGAGGCGCATAAGGCTCCAGAAATTCTCGTAATTCGTAATTATTCTCCTTCCGGGTTTACGGTGTTTACAGATCCCAGCGCGCTCGCGGGGCGTGTGTGGGCATGTGAGGACACTCCTCCTCACCAATCAGTACATAGGGGAGTGTCTGCTCACGCCCCCAACCTCACTTGGCTCGCTTCAGCCCCACTCCAAAACGGTGCGAGTTTTAGGGGCTAAGCAGGGCTGAAGCGAGCTGAGTCGTGCTGGTTTTTGGTAGTCGAAACGCGAGCCGTGTCGGGCTGAAGTGAGCTGAAGCGAGCTGAAAAAGGGTAGTGGAAAAGGGCCATAAGTCTCGCAGTAGAATACGTGTTATCTACAATGTAATTGGCCAAAACATCGCTGGCGAGAGCATGATAGCCAGTCATAACACTTCTTACAAGAGTGTGGGAGAGAACAAAAGCCAATCATAACAGTTCTTACAAAAGTACCCGCATCGTTCTATTTTATCGAAACTTGCACATGTTCATCGTCGCTGCGCTTCAAAAATACGTTTCTCTTTCGTATCGGATTTTTTACTCAAAATGCCGAATACAACTGACAAGCGAGACAAAGTGAAGGTACGTGAAATCGATGCTGGTATAAAAAACAGAGAGAGGACTGACAAGCTTTTGTCTTTGGCCAAAAGGCTGAAGAAGTCGTCGAAATGATGAAATGAAAATGAGAAGTGACTGTGGACTATAAATAATTGTATAAAGTGTACATAGACATTATCCCATCAACTTAGCATTCGTTTGATTTAGTACATTGAACATGTATATGACGGTCAGTAAATCTGAATTACTGCTGACAGTTTTGAAAACTTAAATATTTCAAAAGACTTTTTTTGAAGAAATCATATGCAACTAATGAGGACATACGGAGAAAAGGTCAGTCACCCTAAAATTTAATTTAATATATGAACATTTTGATAATTAATAAAACTTAAGTTTAATGTGAATTTAGTTTGTCGTTTTTGTTGATCATGAATTATAACCATACCCTTGAATGTAGAATGTGATTTTATCTTGAATTCAAACAATACTCCTATTGATTTGAAACATTTTCATGTAAATATATAAAAAAAGACAACATATGAGTGATTCCGGGCGGCACGGTGGTGTAGTGGTTAGCGCTGTCGCCTCACAGCAAGAAGGTCCTGGGTTTGAGCCCCATGGCCGGCGAGGGCCTTTCTGTGTGGAGTTTGCATGTTCTCCCCGTGTCCGCGTGGGTTTCCTCCGGGTGCTCCGGTTTCCCCCACAGTCCAAAGACATGCAGGTTAGGTTAACTGGTGACTCTAAATTGAGCGTAGGTGTGAATGTGAGTGTGAATGGTTGTCTGTGTCAGCCCTGTGATGACCTGGCGACTTGTCCAGGGTGTACCCCGCCTTTCGCCCGTAGTCAGCTGGGATAGGCTCCAGCTTGCCTGCAACCCTGTAGAACAGGATAAAGCGGCTACAGATAATGAGATGAGATGAGATGAGTGATTCCACGCTTATGGGTACTGAAATGGGGACATGAACTTATTCACCTAAAACCATTTCTTTTTTTACCATCAGGTCACAAAACATGTAATCTTTAATGAATGATATGTTAAAAGATAATTTTAATTTTCTGAGATGTAATAACATATTTATATGCCAAAGTCAAGCCTATGAGTTCCAAAATGTCTGTTACATTACTTCTGTTACGATTGTCCATCTCGCGTCTGTTGCAAATTAATTACAATCTAGCTATATACCATGTTAATCTTATTGGAAGAATGTGTATGTTTATTCTACTGCACATGTTTATTAATTATATTTGCTAAAACATCACCTTCCTATGTTTCAAAAAGTAATTCTACATTGTTAAAATTGAGAATATATATGTCCACAACACTTCTGTTACGTTCTGACTTTGGCATATAAATATGTTTTTTTTTTTTTTTTACATCTCAGAAAATTAAAGTTATCTTTTAACATATCATTCATTAAAGATTACATGTTTTGTGACCTGATAGTAAAAAAAAGAAATGGTTTTAGGTGAATTTTTAAAAATAAGTTCATGTCCCCATTTCAGTACCCATAAGCGTGGAATCACTCGTATATAATTTTTTTTTTTTTTTAAATCTACTACAGCTCAGATTGCAGGACAAGTGGTTTGTAAGGCCTTATTTTTCAAAATTTTCCGGGGGGGGCATCTTGAACCCCCTCCTGTTGGCTTCGGGCGCCATCTTGTTTTCTGCCTTTTTTGATGACCACCCACTCTCATCCCTGATACAGTGTATAGAGCTTGCTACGTCTATTGCGTACTTTAGATCGGTCCTTCTGGACTAGACGAGGCCGGCGTGAGCTACGCTGTCGTTGACGGTCTCGTTGTTCTCTACTGGTGCAAGTCCTACTATTATACTCCCTGCAAACAAAGTTCAGGCGGGTATATACGATAGGAATCGCCGTCCATCTGTCTGCCACCCTACTAGTTTTATTACTGCTGCTGCTAAAACCGCTTCTCTTTAACCCTTTGATGCAAAACATGGGTCAAAAGTGACCCGGCTGAGTTTTTTTATCTTCTATATCTTTGCAATAAATTAATTCCATCATTCAGTCTTCAAGGTATTCCTCAATTAACTTGTTTTTGATCATCATACATCCTTATTTTATTTTTTTTCCTTTCTTACTTTTTGAATAAAAACCCTTTTTGTATCACTACCCTTCTAATGCACAACATGGGTCAAAAACGACCTGCATTCATTTTCCAGGTTATTTCATGTACGGCTGAGTGTTTCTGTGATCTACTTTTGAAATAAATTCATTTTGTCATTTACTTTTCCAAACATGCAGTAAATACAGTGGGGCAAAAAAGTATTTAGTCAGTCACCAATTGTGCAAGTTCTCCCACTTAAAAAGATGAGAGAGGCCTGTAATTTTCATCATAGGTACACTTCAACTATGAGAGACAGAATGGGGGGAAAGAATCCAGGAAATCACACTGTCTGATTTTTAAAGAATTTATTTGCAAATTATGGTGGAAAATAAGTATTTGTTCAATAACAAAAGTTCATCTCAATACTTTGTTATATACCCTTTGTTGACAATGACAACAGGTCAAACGTTTTCTGTAAGTCTTCACAAGGTTTTCACACACTGTTGCTGGTATTTTGGCCCATTCCTCCATGCAGATCTCCTCTAGAGCAGTGATGTTTTGGGGCTGTCGCTGGGCTACACGGACTTTCAACTCCCTCCAAAGATTTTCTATGGGGTTGAGATCTGGAGACTGGCTAGGCCACTCCAGGACCTTGAAATGCTTCTTACGAAGCCACTCCTTCGTTGCCCGGGCGGTGTGTTTGGGATCGTTGTCATGCTGAAAGACCCAGCCACGTTTCATCTTCAATGCCCTTGCTGATGGAAGGAGGTTTTCACTCAAAATCTCACGATACATGGCCCCATTCATTCTTTCCTTTACACGGATCAGTCGTCCTGGTCCCTTTGCAGAAAAACAGCCCCAAAGCATGATGTTTCCACCCCCATGCTTCACAGTAGGTATGGTGTTCTTTGGATGCAACTCGGCATTCTTTCTCCAAACACAAGTTGAGTTTTTACCAAAAAGTTCTATTTTGGTTTCATCTGACCATATGACATTCTCCCAATCCTCTTCTGGCTCATCCAAATGCTCTCTAGCAAACTTCAGACGGGCCTGGACATGTACTGGCTTAAGCAGGGGGACACGTCTGGCACTGCAGGATTTGAGTCCCTGGCGGCGTAGTGCATTACTGATGGTAGCCTTTGCTACTTTGGTCCCAGCTCTCTGCAGGTCATTCACTAGGTCCCCCCGTGTGGTTCTGGGATTTTTGCTCACCGTTCTTGTGATCATTTTGACCCCACGGGGTGAGATCTTGCGTGGAGCCCCAGATCGAGGGAGATTGTCAGTGGTCTTGTATGTCTTCCATTTTCTAATAATTGCTCCCACAGTTGATTTCTTCACACCAAGCTGCTTACCTATTGCAGATTCAGTCTTCCCAGCCTGGTGCAGGTCTACAATTTTGTTTCTGGTGTCCTTTGACAGCTCTTTGGTCTTGGCCATAGTGGAGTTTGGAGTGTGACTGTTTGAGGTTGTGGACAGGTGTCTTTTTTTTTTTTTTTTTTTATACCGATAATGAGTTCAAACAAGTGCCATTAATGCAGGTAACGAGTGGAGGACAGAGGAGCTTCTTAGGGTGTATTCAGACCAGGATAGTTCGATAGTTCACTTGCTTTGGTCAGAACCAAATGGTTTTTGTTTTTTGTTTTTTTTTCATTTTGGTGTGGTTCGCTTTCACACTGTACATTTTAGTAAGCGGACCAAAACCTGTCAACAAAGCCACGCGCCCTGAGGTCGTTCAGCTATTGGTCAGAGACGACACGCGCACAAAGCGTTAAGTTCAAAAGTAGTCATGGAGGCTTTCCGTGCTGTTATTCTTTTTAATGTCATCAAAGCTATATGTTTTTTCCACTTTTTACTGTTTTCACAATCGTGCGATTACTATGCTGTTGTACAAGTAATTTATCAACGACGACGACAAAGGGCAAGGCGGCTACGGAGGATAGCGCTGATGAGCGCACATCATGTTGTGACAGTTCTGGCTCTTCACGCAATAGATGAATTTCTTTTTTGCGTCACTAGTACCGCCACTTTTTGAAAGAATGTCCCTGATTTTAATGTAGGTCTGACGGAGTTTCTTCACTTTTAGCCGACATTGTTCTGGGGAGCGCGTGAACCCCTTCTCCTTCATTTTCTCACTGAATACAGCAAACACGTCGGCATTTTTGTGTGTTCTCTCCAAAAGCTCAGATACGTGGACATCTGCCCATATATCCACAAGGGTACGCGTTTCTTCCTCGGCCCACGTTTGCCCCCTACTCATTTTTTGTACTCGCCTACCACTGGTGACTGAACGACCCTTGACAACCGAAACAGTGTTTGCACATTGCGGTGGAGTGTCAAGACTCTGTTTCCCATAATGCTCGACAAACGACGGAAGCTCCCGAGGTACAAAAAAGCAAAACTGTCGGATTAGGTCCGGTCTGTTTTCACACCTCCAAAAGATCCGCACCAGGGTTCCTTTGGTCCGGACCGAGTCCGACCTTGCAGCTCGGTCTCGGTCCGCTTGTTTGGTCCGGACCAGAGTTCGGTGGTTTGTATTCAGACCAACCCAAAAGGTCCGGACCAAGGGAAATTTGGTTCGTTTGGTCCGGACCAAACAACATGGGTGTGAATACGCCCTTAAAGAAGTTGTTACAGGTCTGTGAGAGCCAGAAATCTTGCTGGTTTGTAGGTGACCAAATACTTATTTTACCGAGGAATTTACCAATTAATTCATTAAAAATCCTACAATGTGATTTCCTGGATTCTTTCCCCCCATTTTGTCTCTCATAGTTGAAGTGTACCTATGATGAAAATTACAGGCCTCTCTCATCTTTTTAAGTGGGAGAACTTGCACAATTGATGGCTGACTAAATACTTTTTTTGCCCCACTGTATCTTGTTTTTGTTTAGCACAAATCATCATTTTTATTTTTCCTTTAAGTTATGAACAAGCAAAGCTTTTGTAATTCTACATCAAGTTTACACACATGGGTCAGAACCGACCCGCATGCATTTACTCCAGCGTTTGGTGGGAGCTGTGAATTGTGCTTGTGTCAGACATTTCACAGCTCAGCACAGTGCCCTTTGCCCATCTAATACATGCAAGGAATGTTTTTCAATTGTTCTAACGTTACCTTAGAAAAAAATGGATGATGTTTAGGTTCCCTTGAGAGTGAGTAGATTACTCGTCAGAAAGTTACAAGTAATTACTATTAGCTACCGAGCTGTTGACATATTCTACTTTAGTTAGCTAATTTTATTGTAGTTGGCTTAGCTAACGACATAGTTAATAAATAAATAACTGGCCCCATTCACTGCTAAAGTAATTACTTGGAACAAATTATTATTATTATAGTATTAAGACATTTAATTTTCAATCACACTTGGATGACCCATGTGTAGTAATATAAAAAGTATTTTTGTTCATAAAGTAGGAAAGAAAAAATTAAATTAATGACTTGTGGTAATTAAAAACAAGATATTTAAAGAATACTTGGAATATTCCATCATAAAATAAATTGATTTCAAAAAATAGAGCAAAGAAAAACTCGTTCAGCATGACATAACCTGGAAAATGAATGTGGGTCATTTTTGATCCATGAAGGGCTGTGCATATGATTTGCATCAAAGGGTTAATACTGTACTGCGACTCCTTTTTATTTATTTTTAAAGATTTTTGGGGGGCATCTTTCACCTTTATTGGATAGGACAGTGTAGAGACAGGAAATAAGCAGGAGACAGGGAGGGATTGGGAAATGACCCCGGGTCCCCGGATTTATGGTGTGGCGCCTTATCCACCTGAGCCCCGACGCCCCCGACTCCTTTTATTATTAATACTAATACTATTACTGCACCTGCTACTGTTCTATCGACAACCCCTGGCAAACAGTATGGAATCTCTACTCTTGGATGTTCATTCAGATTTATTTATTTTTTTAACTTGTAGCAAAATATAATCCACAGATACGACGCAAAACTATTTTTCTTTAATAGCTGAACGTTCTGGTTTTGTAAAACATGCCTCAAGTTAAATAATTCAGAGCCTAATCTAGGGCGCGTAATATGCGATAATACGCGTTTTTTTTATCTGTCTGTCGCACATCCACTTTTTGGGCGCGAGAGTGATATCGCATATCTATTCATTTTGTCGTGCATTTATAAGTAGAGAGCGTGTAGTCGCGTTTTACTGAATCTTGTGCGTATCAATTTGTCAGCACCCGCTAGCAAGCACTGCGGTAAATATAGCGTTGTTTACACACCAATCGGAAAATATCGGAAAGGACCGAAGTATTCCGAATGGTTTATTTAGCGGGTAAAACAGTTTTGTGAACTATTATATCATTGGTCACCAAACATAACATTCAGAGCCTCCAGGATTTCGCGATTTGCAACATCAACGCAAATTCAACCAATCCCCGCGAATTCAGGGCGGTGTTGCAATTCTATCCAATCACCGCGACTTTCCCGCAAATTTGACCAATCGTTGGCGTCGTCTTGCGGTGACGTCGACAAACTACCTTCCGCCTTACTTCCGTGTATACGTTCAAGAGAAGCAGCATGTGCGCAGTGTTGCCAGATTGGGCGGTTTTAAGTGCATTTTGGCGGGTTTTGAACATATTTTGGACTGGAAAACGTCAGCAGTATCTGGCAACACTGCATGATGTGCGAGTCAGTGTTTATATAGGCTTAAATTCTGTTACTGAAAGTGTGTTATGTTTACAGTGAAGGACTGTGTGCACTTTATTTTTTTTACTTAATACAAGAAATTAATGGATGCCAACATTTTTGCCAAAATGGTATTTTATTTTCCATTGTTTAGGCAGCTTCAGCATCATACTGTGAGATTCTGTTCAAATTGTTTTTTTTTCTTCTATGAAGCCTGAGCCATTTATTTTATTAGTTTATAATTATTGTTTAATTTAGTCTTCAGGAGAGACTGCCTGCACACAGTACTAGTATTAATATATATATTTTTTTTTTCTTACATGAAAGCTGAGGCATTTATATTATATTTTAAGGTCACTTCATGTTGTGCTGTGAGGTTCTATGCACTTTTAACTTTTGAACCAACAGGTGCATTTGGATAAGTAAAGCCTATTTTTCTGCATTTTTGCAGTCCTGGTAATCTTACACATTCTACATGATTGCTAATTTTTTGTTTTTTTTTGAGTATTTTGTTTAATTTTTCTTGTTGAAAGTTCAATTTAGTATTATGTTAATAATATTCTAAAAGTAAAGATTAATAAAACTGTTCTGTTTATAGATGTACTCTTGAAAATATCTACCAATGTATTACTTATTTTTCTGTCCCCACTAACCGGAACAAATGAGGGATATTTTTACCCATGTTAATATTTTCTGTCCCCTGTTTCTACAACTAGTGAGGGATCTGTCCCCTATTTTCAAATTCCTAGATTAGGCTCTGTAATTGTAATTAATGGCAAAAAAAATATGACCGTTCTCGACCAAAATGAGTTCTTTGTTGCACGTCCTCGGGCTTTTATGACGACTTGAATTATTTGAGGCGTGGACTTGACTAATGGAAAATGATATTCTTCGTCAATCAGGTTCCAACTTTCTCGCGTAGTGGTTAATGGAGCCGCGTCATGGACCTTTTTTCCACATTTCCACCATAAACTTTCAATCGGATTGCGCTCCGGACTGTTTGCTGGCCATGTCGTTGAGTCGATCTGCCTTTCCTGGAGAAGCTTTAATGCTCTTGGCTCGGAGGTAAGCCGCATCATCAGCCTGAAAAATGACTTCGTCTCCAATCCTGTTTTCTGTCAATGGAATAAGAGAAGCGTCCGAAATTTCAACGTACGCCTGTGGGTTTACTGGAGCAGTAACGGCCGCCGTCTCCCCTGGTCCTTTACCTGATGTCCAACCCAATGTTATCAGTCATTACAGAAATTTCCTTCTTTTAATTGGAACGGCGCCAGATGAAAGCTCCAGCATCATCTCCTCCTCGACCAATGCAGATTCCAGATTCATCACATTTTCGTTCAGTCCTCCACAGTTCATGATCGCGTCTCTTCAGCTCACTGGAACCTCGCTTTCTTCTGTTTAGGTCTTCGTGATGGTTTTTGTTTGGCTTTTCTGTACCGAAATCCCGTTTCCTTACAGTTCAGTCACATTGTCTCTGACTGTGTTTTGTTTTTTTTTTTGTCGTGCATTTTCTATTTTTAAGGCAGTGCCTTGCGTTTTTCTGTCCCGATGCTTTGACTCGTGGTCTACCTGTACGTTTTCCTTTTACGACCTCCTTGTTTTGTTTACTTACTCCAAATCTTAGACACAGCTGACTAGGAACAACCAAGATCTTTTACCAAACGCCGTGTCGAATTACCTTCGTGAAGGAGTTTAATAATCCTTTTCTGTTTGTTTCAACTGACCGCGCTCTCGTCAGGGCCGTGTGTCCTTTCAGTCGGTCAGGTGGAACGGCTCGTTCAGGTTCGTTAAGCACCTGCTTAACTGCAGGCTGATTTGCATATTTGGACTTGTGCAGGTATTTGGTGTAGAAATGTAAATTCCAAGGTGATTCCATAATATATCATCTCCCCCCCCCCCCCCCCGATCAGGAAAAAAATGCCATTAATTACAGTAATCTGTTTGATGGTGGGAGCCTTTTTTTTTTTGGCAAGGGGTTGTAGTAATGGTGGCATGGTGATGTAGTGGTTAGCGCTGTCGCCTCACAGCAAGAAGGTCCTGGGTTCGAGCCCCGTGGCTGGCGAGGGCTTTTCTGTGTGGAGTTTGCATGTTCTCCCCGTGTCCGCGTGGGTTTCCTCTGGGTGCTCCGGTTTCCCCCACAGTCCAAAGACATGCAGGTTAGGTTAACTGGTGACTCTAAATTGACCGTAGGTGTGAATGAGAGTGTGAATGGTTGTCTGTGTCTATGTGTCAGCCCTGCGATGACCTGGCGACTTGTCCAGGGTGTACCCCGCCTTTCGCCCGTAGTCAGCTGGGATAGGCTCCAGCTTGCCTGCGACCCAGTACAGGTAGTCGTCGACTTGCGACCGATCGACTTTACAACCATCTGGTTATGACTGGCAAGTGTTTCCTAGCTGAGCGTACGACAGTTTCCGCCCCAGCTCCTGGCAGCGCCCAGCATCCAGCCAGTGTTGCCAGATACTGCTGACGGTTTCCAGCCCAAAATATGTTCAAAACCCGCCCAATCTGGCAACACTGCATCCAGCCTCTTCTCTTATGTGTGCAGTGTTTCGCTGGACAAACAACAAGCGAGCTACAGCGCACGTACGGCTTAACCAGATCTTGTGCTATAACGTGCGCAGCTAGTAATCAAAGTAACTTTCACTTTTCTGTTCTATTACACTGTTCTGTGTCCAAAATGAAAAATTAGTTTTCAACTGTTCAGCTAAAAAAAAAAAACAAAGTAATTAAAACGTGGCTCAAAATAATATACCGGCAAGAAATAAGTTACTTTCACCCGAGTACGCAGTGTTTGACTTTAAACCAAATAATGAGCCAAGGTAATGAAATAAGAAAACGTTGATAAAATAAGACTTTAAGATGATTACAATATCATTACACATCACAATATACTTACGTTCATTTAACGTAGGCCGACTTACGACCAGATCGGTTTACGACCGGTCAGTCGTAACCAAACGCAGTCGTAAGTCGATGACTACCTGTACAGGATAAGTCAGTCGGTCAGACAGTCCTTCCTTTTTCCCTCCTCCTTCAACAAATCGGGGTAGTTGTCATGAAGGGCATCCAGCATAAAACTCGTGCCAAATCAGCTAAGTGGATGATGAAGAGGACTGGAAGGTGATGGTATTATTACTGCATCGACTGCTGCTACTTATAGTTCTCATAATAGGAGAAGCAGTCATGTTTTCAGTCTTTATTTTATTATTATTTGATTTTGTCTTGTCTGTTTAAACCTTCCAGCTAAATCTGAGCCGGTCAGTGTTTTTGGTAAGGGGGGATGAGGAGAGGACCAGGAAGTCGGACAACTTTGCACCGATCCTTTCTAAAAAGAAGGAAATCGATCAAAAAGCATAAACGAGCATTAAAACTCAACATAAGCCGAGCTCAGTGCGGCCGTGTGCGGTCTCTCCTGTCCTCCTTTAGCGTTTGGTTTGGCTCATGTTTCCAGATGAACCTGAATGTCGTTGTTTTTTGCACATTCTGAAAATTTCTTTTGTTTCCTGCAGGGCGAGTTCGTCTCCATGGGCGTGTACTCGACTGGAAACTCGTATGGCGTTCCTGATGACCTCATTTATTCATTCCCTGTCAATATCAAGGTGAGTAAAAAGCTGCAGTGGCTATTCCTGGCCTCGAGGCGTGTCCAAAGGCAGGACCGATGAGAAAAGTAAACAAGTGTTGGCATGAGTAATGAGTTTTTGTGTTTTGTCTGTTTGTTCTGCTGTCACAGTTGCCATATCCTGATTCTGGCTTGTCGAGCATTCGTCCATGCGAATAAAAATATTTCCGACCAACAGTCTGACCATGTCATCACCGCGTAGTTCAAAGTTCCTTCAAATCCCACTCGGGACGTTATTGAGTTTATTTCCAATCTCTTTATTAGTTACCCTTTTAAGGTTTGACTGGAAGAAAGTCGTAGCAAGTCTTCCTGTGTGGGTTTTTTTTTTTTTTTTCCTTAAATTTTATTTATTTTGGCATTTCTCTTGCAGGATAAATCCTGGAAGATCGCCAGCGGTCTGGCCATCAACGACTTCTCCCGAGCCAAGATGGACGCCACCGCAGCCGAGCTGGTGGAGGAGAGAGACACCGCCCTCTCCTTCCTGAGCGCCTGACTAAATCAAACACCGAAAACACACCTCCACCCAGACGCACGTCTGTGAAACGACCCAAAAAGCACTCCGTTGACCATCATCTTCTGTCTCTCCCCCCAAATAAACACAGCAGTGTGTGAATGTGTTGCAGTGTAATAGGTCATATATACAGTATATACGCTCAATAAGCTGTGTGTTACTGTCAAGCCTTTTAAAAGGAAACCTTGAGTCGGTGCATCACCAGTTAGTATAAATCCGTGTTTCAGTTCAACTGATCTTCATGTCCATGATCCACTAGTTGTCAAATTACTGTATCGGACTTCTTCAATAAATGAAAGTGAAACTGGCAACATGGACTGAAATGGTTTGGTTTTTATCCCCCGCTGGACAAAAGTCCCAAAGGGGGATTATGTCATGGCAATGTCCGTCTATCCGTCCGTCCCGGGAACGGCGCTCACCTTCTGAAATCAACTCCTCTTACAATTTTTGGAGGAATTTCATGAAGCTTGGCAGGATTCTTTGTTATATGTCAGTAATACACACATTGCAATTTCGTTCAGTTGGGTCACATTTTACCGGAGTTACAGCCCTTGATTAACAAAATGATACTTTGACAATTTAATGACTATTTTTTTCCTTTGAAATCAACTCCCCTCTCAATTTTTGGAGGAATTTCACAAAACTCGGCAAAAGGCCTTTGTTGTATGTCGGTAGTACGCATATTGTTTTGTTCAATTTGGTCGCATTTTACCAGAGTTCCAGCCCTTGATTTAACAACCTTGTACTTTGACAATTTCATGAAGGTGTGCTCGCCTTCTGACATCGACGACTCCGCAATTTTTGGACAAATTTCTCGAAGCTTGGTAAAAGGTCTTGTTATATGGCGATAATGTGCAGATTGCGATTTTAATTTAGTTTGGGAAAATTTTCCCACAGTTTTGACCCTTGATTTTAAATAACTTTGACAATTTCATGAGGGTGTACGTTCTTCTGAAATCAACTCCTCTCACAATTTTTGGAGGAATTTCATGAAGCTTGGCAGGATTCTTTGTTATATGTCAGTAATACACACATTGCAATTTCGTTCAGTTGGGTCACATTTTACCGGAGTTACAGCTCTTGATTAACAAAATGATACTTTGACAATTTCATGAGTGTTTTTTTCCTTTGAAATCAACTCCTCTCAATTTTTGGAGGAATTTCACAAAACTCGGCAAAAGGCCTTTGTTGTATGTCGGTAGTACGCATATTGTTTTGTTCAATTGGGTCGCATTTTACCAGAGTTCCAGCCCTTGATTAACAACCTTGTACTTTGACAATTTCATGAAGCTGTGCTCGCCTTCGGACATCGACTCCTCTCACAATTTTTGGATGAATTTCTCGAAGCTTGGTAAAAGGTCTTGTTATATGACGATAATACGCAGATTGCGATTTTAATTTAGTTTGGGAAAATTTTCCCAGAGTTTTGACCCTTGATTTTAAATAACTTTGACAATTTCATGAGGGTGTACGTTCTTCTGAAATCAACTCCTCCCACAATTTTTGGAGGAATTTCATGAAGCTTGGCAGGATTCTTTGTTATATGTCAGTAATACACACATTGCAATTTCGTTCAGTTGGGTCACATTTTACCGGAGTTACAGCCCTTGATTAACAAAATGATACTTTGACAATTTCATGAGGTGGGTTTTGTTTTTGTTTTTTTTTTCCCTTTGAAATCAACTCCCCTCTCAATTTTTGGAGGAATTTCACAAAACTCGGCAAAAGGCCTTTGTTGTATGTCGGTAGTACGCATATTGTTTTGTTCAATTGGGTCGCATTTTACCAGAGTTCCAGCCCTTGATTTAACAACCTTGTACTTTGACAATTTCATGAAGGTGTGCTCGCCTTCTGACATCGACGACTCCGCAATTTTTGGACGAATTTCTCGAAGCTTGGTAAAGGGTCTTGTTATATGGCGATAATACGCAGCTTGCGATTTTAATTTAGTTTGGGAAAATTTTCCCACAGTTTTGACCCTTGATTTTAAATAACTTTGACAATTTCATGAGGGTGTACGTTCTTCTGAAATCAACCTCTCTCACAATTCGTGGAGGAATTTCACCAAACTTGGCAAAAGGCTTTGTTATATGACAGTTATACGCATATTGAAATTTCGTTTAATTTGGGCAAATTTTCCCAGAGTTATATGCTTGATTATTAAAAAACTTTGTACTTTTGGCAATTTCGTCAAAGTGAGCTTGCTTTCTGAAATCAACTTCCCTTTAGAATTTTTATCCCCCGCTGGCCGAAAGGCCCGAAGGGGGATTATAGCATAGCGATGCCCGTCTGTCCGTCATTGGGTGCTCGGCTTCTGAAATCAACTCCTCTCTCAATTTTTGGAGGAATTTCATGAAACTTGACAGAGTTCTTTGTTATATGTTGGTAATACGCATAATGCAGTTCAGTCACATTTTACCAGAGTTATGGCCGAGTTCCCAGCGGAGGATATTGTGCTCTCGGAGCGCTCTTGTCTCACTGTGCTGGTATATTTTGCAAAAATGTAGTTTAGAAAATGTATTTCCTGCCATTCTAAAAATATTTGAAAATTCATGAATGCTTTATATAAAATAAATAATATTGGCTGGCGTTAAATGGTATATCCGCTATATTCTATTCAGCTAGCATGAGATTGAAAAAGTCGAGGATGAGTTCAAGATCATGCTAGCTGAAGGGAATATATTTGAAATACCATGGAAAAAAGCCATTATTATCCTTACGCGCTCCTTTCGGGTGTTCAACGCGTCTTTCTCTTTCAAAATTCTCTCAAAATCTTCTGTATTTCATGAAGCAAATCTGGCGGCCATGTTTGTTTACAAATTGTCAGTCACTTGCTAGCGTGGAAGTTTTACGTCTCCGATGTGTGACGTCACATTGTCTTGACAACCATGTAATATCGTAAACCGTATTCAACGCTCATTCTCCACTGGGTAGAGTGACGTAATACATGTAAGATAAGCGATTATGCTAACAATATTGCATGATATCAAAACAAATGAATGAAACCCGCTAGAAGGGAATAGAACATTGTGGTTTTATTCCATCGAAAAAGTGTACGTATAATAATGCCGCCGTCGCCTCTTCATACTCCCTCTCTCTTTACTCAACACCCTAGCGTGAACATGAACGAAATCTCAGTACACAAGTAGTGTTTCCTGTTGTGATGTGATGTTCAGGATTACTAACCATTTCTGAGCTGAATGATGACTTATTAAATCAAGAAACGTTGACTCATCTCTCGTACCATTTGTCCACTTCTTTTATCATCTGACTGGTTCTCATTGTCTCAGCTGCTCTCAACTTACTTTGATCCATCTTCATGCCCTACTTCTTCTGGCTGGAATCTCATCTCATCACGTCGCTCCTGTAGAGGACGGCCTCGTATGGACACTCGGAAGACAGCTCTGGAGACTTATAGTAATCGTTGTACTTTTATGGCCGAAGATGACAGTGAGCTTGCAAACTTTTGGACTGCGGTTGTCATGAACAGTTTTGCGGTCAAGTTTCCATCAATGAACAGTTGATGATAACTTCAACAAAACAGACTTCATGTTAAGACTAGAATGAGTTTCCTGGTTACACAGTTATACTCTGTGACTACTGTACATCGGACACAGTTATAGAAGTGAGTTATTTATGATCATGCTATCTGTTTTCACCCAGATGAGGATGGGTTCCCTTTGGAGTCTGGTTTCTTCATGTCGTCTGAGGGAGATTTTCCTCGCCACCGTCGCCTCAGGGCTTGCTCAGCAGGGATAAAATTAGCTCTTTTTTAAAGTATCTAATTTTCTCTAAAGCTGCTTTGCGACAATGTCTGATGTTAAACGCATTATACAAATCAACTGACTTGACTTATTTCCTGAGGCTTCCCAGAAAACCGACGGCTGTCGCTGCCACCCTTACTCTTGCTCACGATGACGTTTTCTGTGAATGAAAGCTGATAGTGTTGGTTATCGTAAGTACAGAATATGCTGTATGAATATGCAATAAACGAAAGCTGCTCCTGTCAACATGAATGTGACCTTTGACTCGGCCTTTGTTAGCTTTCTGACAAATACAGTGTCTTGTAAAAGTATTCATCCCCCTTGGTGTTTTGTCGCATTACAAGCTGGAATTAAAATGGATTTTTGGAGGGTTAGCACTGTTTCATTTACACAACATGCCTACTGCTTTCAAGGTGCACAATGCTGTTTTATTGTGACACAAACAATCATTAAAAAAAAAAAAAATCGTGTGCATAAGTATTCATCCCCTTTCGTATGAAACCCCTAAATCAGAGCTGGTCCAACCAATTCACTTCCTACGTCACATAATTAGTTGAGTAAGATCCACTTGTGTCACGTGATCTGTCACATGATGTCTGTATAAATCAACCTGTTCTGGAAGGACCCTGACTCTGCAACACTACTAAGCAAGCACCATGAAAACCAAGGAGCTTCCAAACAGGTCAGAGACAAAGTTGTGGAGAAATATAGATCAGGGTTGGGTTATAAAAAAATATCCCAAACTTTGAATATCCCACAGAGCACCATTAAATCCATTATAGCAAAATGGAAAGAATATGGCACCATTACAAACCTGACAAGAGAACGCCGGCCACCCAAACTCTCAGACCGGGCAAGGAGGGCATTAATCAGAGATGCAACAAAGACACCAAAGATAACACTGAGGGAGCTGCAAAGATCCACAGCGGAGATGGGAGGATCTGTCTATAGGACTGCCTTAAGCTGTACACTCCACAGAGTGGGGCTTTATGGAAGAGTGGCCAGAAAAAGTCATTGCTTAAGAAAACACGTTTGGAGTTTGCCCAGCAGCATGTGGCAGACTCCCCAAACACATGGAAGAAGATTCTCTGGTCAAATGAGAGTAAAATTGATCTTTTTGGCCATTATGGGAAATGCCATGTGTGGCGCAAACCCAACACCCTGAGAACACCATTCCAACAGTGAAGCATGGTGGTGGCAGCATCATGCTGTGGGGATGTTTTTCATGTGCAGGGACAGGAAAGCTGGTCAGGACTGAAGGAAAGATGGATGGCACTAAATACAGGGCAATTCTGGAGGAAAACCTGTTTGAATCAGCCAGAGGTTTGAGACTGGGATGAAGGTTCATGCGCCAGTGGTTCAATGGCCCTAAATATACTGCTAAAGCTACACTGGAGTGATTTAAAGGGAAACATTTAAATGTCTTGGAATGGCCTAATCAAAGCCCAGACCTCAATCCAATTGAGAATCTGTGGAATAACTTGAAGATTGCTGAACACCAACGCAACCCGTCTATCTTGAAGGAGTTGGAGCAGTTTTGCCCTGAGGAATGGGCAAACATCTCGGTGACTAGATCTCATCTCATTTCTCATCTCATTATCTCTAGCCGCTTTATCCTTCTACAGGGTCGCAGGCAAGCTGGAGCCTATCCCAGCTGACTATGGGCGAAAGGCGGGGTACACCCTGGACAAGTCGCCAGGTCATCACAGGGCTGACACATAGACACAGACAACCATTCACACTCACATTCACACCTACGGTCAATTTAGAGTCACCAGTTAACCTAACCTGCATGTCTTTGGACTGTGGGGGAAACCGGAGCACCCGGAGGAAACCCACGCGGACACGGGGAGAACATGCAAACTCCACACAGAAAGGCCCTCGCCGGCCCCGGGGCTCGAACCCAGGACCTTCTTGCTGTGAGGCGACAGCGCTAACCACTACACCACCGTGCCGCCCACATCTCGGTGTCTAGATGTGCTCATCTAATAGAGACACACCCCAAGAGACATTCAGCTGTAACTGCAGAAAAAGGGGGGTGAATACCTATGCACACTCTAGATTTCTGGGTTTTTTTTCCATCTTAATTATTGTTTGTGTTCTGATCAAACAACAATTTGTACCTTTAAAGTGGTAGGCATGTTGTGTAAATCAAATGGTGCTAACCCCTCAAAAATCCATTTTAATTCCAGCTTGTAATGCAACAAAACAGGACAAACACAAAGGGGGATGAATATTTTTGCAAGACACTGTATACAGCACAATAAAGAACTTTCCATGTAACTTAGTTATGATGGCTAACATTAGTGATGATTGATTAGTGCTCAAATCAGCCCGTTTTCACCAAAAAGATTTCTACTCCATGGAGTTACTGACACTTTTTTTTTTGACAGCAAAATATGGCGTATTGTTGTTAACGTTATTTGAATATCTCCCTGAGCAATGCCATCGTTCCAGTGTGCTTCAAGGCCGCCACTACTGTCCTGTCGTACTCGCACCCGTCATCATCAAGAGGAACTTCACGACCCTCGACCCTCTGCAAGTCGTGTATCATCACAATCATTGTTAGATGAAATTTTATTAACTTTTGAACTTACCATATCCGATCCATGAACACCAGTAACTAGCTCTGAAACTAGAAAAGGATGTTTCTATGAAAAAGAATAGCTAACAGAAATTTTAATTATACGTTTTCTTAAATGAAGTTTAGTCCATAGTGTTTTACTGGACCGGTGTGTTCTGAAGTTATGTGACATTACAGGCATTTAGCAGACGCTCTTATCCAGAGCAACGTACAACATACCCTCGGGAGCAGTTGGGGGTTAGGTGCCTTGCTCAAGGGCGCTGAAGCCATTCCTGCTGGTCCAGGGAATCAAACCGGTGACCTTTTGGTCCCAAAGCTGCTTCTCGATCCAGGTGGTCGAAGTGCTGATCTACCAACAGATAAGCCAAGTCAAGTTTATTTGTATAGCGCTTTTAACAATAGACATTGTCGCAAAGCAGCTTTACAGAAAATTAAAGACTTTAAACATGAGCTAATTTTATCCCTAATCTATCCCCAATGAGCAAACCTGTGGCGATGGTGGCGAGGAAAAAAACCTTCAGACGACATGAGGAAGAAACCTCGAGAGGAACCAGACTCAAAAAGGCGGGGTACACCCTGGACTAGTCGCCAGGTCATCACAGGGCTGACACATAGTCAATGAGCAAACCTGTGGTGACGGTGGCGAGGAAAAAAACCTTCAGATGACATGAGGAAGAAACCTCGAGAGGAACCAGACTCAAAAAGGCGGGGTACACCCTGGACTAGTCGCCAGGTCATCACAGGGCTGACACATAGTCCTCCATTACCGGTGTGTGACGAGGTGTTGATCTCATCATAGTTAACAATCTCAAGCATCCTCATTTGGGTGATGACAGATAGCGTGATTATAAATAACTCGCTTCTATAACTGTGTTCTATAGAGTCACAGAGTACAGGGGGCGCGGTGTTGTAGTGGTGAGCACGGTCGCCTCACAGCAAGAAGGTTCCAGGTTCGAACCCAGTGGCCGGCGAGGGCCTTTCTGTGTGGAGTTTGCATGTTCTCCCCGTGTCTGTGTGGGTTTCCTCCGGGTGCTCCGGTTTCCCCCACAACCCAAAGACATGCATTTAAGTTGATGTGGGGCGGCCTTGGGCTGAGGTGCCCTTGAGCAAGGTACTGAACCCCTGACTGCTCCCCGGGTGCTCTGGGCTGCCCACTGCTCTGAGTGTGTGCGTGTGTTCACTGCTTCAGATGGGTTAAATGCAGAGGATGAATTTCACTGTTCTTGAAGTGTGCATGTGACGAATAAAGGTTTCTAACTGTGTAACCAGGAAATCCATTATAATTTTAACATGAAGTCTGTTTTGTTGAAGTTATAAACTGTTCATTGATAGAAACTTGAGTGCAAAACTGTTCATGACAACCGCAGTCCTAAAGTTAGCAGGTTAACTGTAGTCCTTAGCCATAAAAGCATTACTGTAAGAGTCCAGAGCGTTTTCCAAGTGCGACTTTTGACTGTCTGTACGGGGCCGTCTTCTACAGGAGCGATGTGATGAGACTCCAGCCAGATGTCGGGCATCAGGATGGATCAGGCAGGTCCGAGGAGCAGAAGAGGTCAGCATGTCAATCTCCAGATCGACATGTAACTCAGAGGGACAGACAGAGAAAGAGAGAGAGAGAAAACACAGGTTGTTAGGTATTCCCAATGTCACCTGATAAGTAAGAACGGCAAAACTAACTATGACAGCATAACTAAAAGGGGAGAGCCAGGAAGTAACACAGGCATGAGGGTGCCCCGGGACATAAAGCAGGAGCCATTACACCATCAACAAACCCGAAGACTGTCAAGGCCAAAATGGAGCCACCTAAGGCAGGACAGCACCTCCACTGGCTCATACCGGTGTGTGACGAGGTGTTGATCTCATCATAGTTAACAATCTCAAGGCCGAAGAAAAGCGACCTGAAGCAGAACAGCTACTGGATAGTTAGGAAGGTAAATAGGTGGGTAGGTCGAAGGAAGGAAGGAATGACGGGAGGAAGGAAGAGAGGAAGGAAGAGCTGTCCGACTGACCAACTTATCCTGTGCAGGGTCGTGGGCAAGCTGGAGCCAGCTACTGGGTAGTTAGGAAGGTAAATAGGTGGGTAGGTCGAAGGAATGACGGAAGGAAGGGAGGAAGGAAGAGCAATCCGACTGACCAACTTATCCTGTGCAGGGTCGTGGGCAAGCTGGAGCCAGCTACTGGGTAGTTAGGAAGGTAAATAGGTGGGTAGGTCGAAGG
This sequence comes from Neoarius graeffei, assembly GCF_027579695.1. Classification (NCBI taxonomy): domain Eukaryota; kingdom Metazoa; phylum Chordata; class Actinopteri; order Siluriformes; family Ariidae; genus Neoarius; species Neoarius graeffei. The sequence goes on along the minus strand of NC_083579.1, from coordinate 12,128,663 downwards.
AATGACGGAAGGAAGGGAGGAAGGAAGAGCTGTCCGACTGACCAACTTATCCTGTGCAGGGTCGTGGGCAAGCTGGAGCCAGCTACTGGGTAGTTAGGAAGGTAACTAGGTGGGTAGGTCGAAGGAAGGAAGGAATGATGGAAGGAAGGGAGGAAGGAAGAGCTGTCCGACTGACCAACTTATCCTGTGCAGGGTCGTGGGCAAGCTGGAGCCAGCTACTGGGTAGTTAGGAAGGTAAATAAGTGGGTAGGTCGACCTCCGTTTTACCACAAATACAAAATGTCAGAACTTAGAAGTTGACAAAAGTTGAACTCGGGTTAAAATCTGTTCTTTTTAATAACAATTTAATACATTTTTATTCATAAGTTTGGAGTCTCTGATTTTCTTTCAGATTATACAGGGGGCTGCAAAACTAGGTATACAGTAAGGATTATTCCAGTATTATAATAGTGGTGCTAGGTTTCATTTAATACTAACATTTTGTGCAAACATTTTGTTTTTCCTTACTGTATACCTACTTTTGCAGCCCCCTATATAAGATCACACTACAATTACATACAAGGTTAAGCATTCATTCATTTTAATACCAAAATACCTCATTTTCCTTCTACTGAACAAATTGTTTGTGGCAGAGGAATGAAAACCAGCTTATAAAATACAAATGAAAAAAAAGGTTAAATTGATCCTTATAAATCATTTTAGATGTTGCGGTCAAATTTTAATTCTTTAGAATATCATATTTGAATGCAAACAACTACAAACAAACCACCTTCTTTTTCTTTTGGCTGTTCCCGTTAGGGGTCACCACAGCGGATAATGTCCCTCCATCTCCTCCCGTCCTCCGTATCCTCTTCCATCACACCAACCGTCCTCATGTCCTACTTTGGATACAGGTCATTTCGTCCAACGACCATTTCGTCCGATGCCATTTCGTCCAATAGTTAAGACGTTTCGTCCAAATCCTTTTTCATACGCACTATCAATTATTTTATATTTCAGGTATTTGTTTGTTTGAAAAAAGGAGGAATTCTCAATGGAATTTGAGTGAAGCAAACCACATTTTTTCAAAAATGAAAACGAAACTGGAAATGATGGGAATCAGCGAGTGTCAACTTCGGGCGCATTCGGCTGGGGCCGCTTGTGGGGTGAGATCGTTGTTATTAGAGCAAATTGCAGAGGAAATCTATACTCACACTTGCCAGGTATCTTTGGCAAGTATGAGATATGATATCCAGATATGAGAAAACATGCATTTTCTCAGTCTTTATACAGGCACGCTGATGTCTCCTGATCATGTGCAGGTGAGCCTCATTAATAGAGGGTACGCTCTGTACTGCGCGCACTGAGCGGACTCTCACACGCACGCTGTTAATGAGGCTCACCTGCACATGATCAAGAGGCATCAGCATGCCTGTATAAAGACTGAGAAAACATATGTTCGGTGCGAAGTATTACACCACGTCAGCACACATTACCAAGCCTTATTGTCCTGTGTAGATTCCCTGGGTTTCTGATCCTGTTTCTTGTTCTTAGTTTCTGTTTTTGTCTTTGCCTGATTTAGCCTGTTTGTGCCTCGCCCGACCTTTTGCTAGTTTCACGTTTACGAGATTGCCTGCCGTTTTGGATTGTTTGCCTGTGTGTTTTCACAATTGTTAATAAACATTACTTCTGCACTTGCATCCGTCTCCTACTGCTCTCTGACAGTGGGAGGTACATATAGGTTATTAGGTATATAAATCGCAGGAGACGCAGTCATAAACCTGCTTAATGCACTCCCTTAAATGAATAAAATACTATTTAAATAAAATATTTATTGAACCATTTTACTAATTAAAGCTGTGTTGGCCTTATTAAGACTGGCTATATGATGAATTAAACGGCTTCACTGGACTCAAAGCTCAGAGAGCAGCCTGTAATGGTAAGGGTCTACGAATACTTGTTTACACCCCTTACACCGCTCTCTTGTGTCAAAGCACTCATACTACGGCATTTATTCATCTCATCTCATTATCTCTAGCCACTTTATCCTTCTACAGGGTCGCAGGCAAGCTGGAGCCTATCCCAGCTGACTATGGGCGAAAGGCGGGGTACACCCTGGACAAGTCACCAAGTCATCACAGGGCTGACACATACACACAGACAACCATTCACACTCACACCTACGGTCAATTTAGAGTCACCAGTTAACCTAACCTGCATGTCTTTGGACTGTGGGGGAAACCGGAGCACCCGGAGGAAACCCACACAGACACGGGGAGAACATGCAAACTCCGCACAGAAAGGCCCTCGCCGGTCACGGGGCTCGAACCCAGACCTTCTTGCTGTGAGGCGACAGCGCTAACCACTACACCACCGTGCCGCCGGCATTTATTTGCTTCACAAAAATTGTTTATTTCCATTTATTACGAGGAGACAGTCATAAACCTGCTTAATGCACTCCCTTAAATGAATTATGGTTTCTCAATCTTGTCACACATACAGTATAAAATAATTGATAGTGCGTATTGTAGCAAAGCAAGAGAACAGTCACCTTATCCTGCCTTGAACCCAGGTCTTCAGGATACCTAACCTGCACCCTGAACACAACACCAAAGAGCCAAGTTCGTTGGTATGGCAGTCAGAGCACATACTCAACTGTAGTGACAGGCACTCCGTCACACTGCCCTCCCTTTCGGGAGGCGCACCTGTGCACTTCACATACACAGGCATCCCTCACACATCCCCCAGCCGTACTTCTCCCATACCAGGGTGCCCCACACACTCATGCTTCACCCATCTCTGGGGTCCCTTGCACAGGGGTCACCCATACAGCTCATACACAGGGCACACCTCCAGTGGCCTCACATCCCAATTCTTTTTTTTAAGATTTTTTTTGGGCTTTTTTCACCTTTATTATTGGATAGGACAGTGTAGTGACAGGAAATGAGCAGGAGAGAGAGACGGGGAGGGATCGAACCTGGGTCCCCAGATTTATGGTATGGCGCCTTATCCACCTGAGCCACGATGCCCCAGCATCCCAATTCTGACACCATCTGTAACGAAACAAGAGAACAGTCACCTTATCCTGCCTTGAACCCAGGTCTACAGGATGCCAAACCTGCACCCTGACCACAACACCAAAAAGCCAGGATCATTGGCATGGCAGTCAGAGCACATACTCAACTGTAGTGACAGGCACTCCATCACACTGCCCTCCCCTTCGGGGGGGAGGGCAGGGGCACACCCACACACTTCACATACACAGGCGTCCCTTCTGCATCCCCCAGCCGTACTTCTCCTATACCAGGGTGCCCCACACACTCACGCTTCACCCATCTCCAGGGTCCCCTCATACAGCTCACACCTCCAGTGGCCTCACAGTAAGCCATCCCACTTCTGACACCATCTATAGTGAAGCAAGAGAACAGTCACCTTATCCTGCCTTGAACCCAGGTCTACAGGATGCCAAACCTGCACCCTGACCACAACACCAAAGAGCCAGGCTCATTGATATGGCAGTCAGAGCACATACTCAACCGTAATGATGGGCACCCCGTCACACATATGAAGAAGGGTTTGGACGAAATGTCCTGATCCTCCTCCTTCACCACATCCATAAATCTCATCTCTTGCTCTTCTTCTTTTCCTTCTACCTGCCAGCTCCATCTCCAGCATTCTTTTCCTCTGTACGTGTACAAACCGTCTCAGTCTCACCTCTCTCACCATGTCCTGTCCATCTAATATTCTCGTTTCTAATCCTGTCCAACTTTCTCACTCCCTCCAGTTCAGCCTTCTGTCTTTTTGTCAGTGCCACTGTCTCCAAACCGTACAACATCTCATCTCATTATCTCTAGCTGCTTTATCCTGTTCTACAGGGTCGCAGGCAAGCTGGAGCCTATCCCAGCTGACTACGGGCGAAAGGCGGGGTACACCCTGGACAAGTCGCCAGGTCATCACAGGGCTGACACATAGACACAGACAACCATTCACACTCACATTCACACCTACGGTCAATTTAGAGTCACCAGTTAGCCTAACCTGCATGTCTTTGGACTGTGGGGGAAACCGGAGCACCCGGAGGAAACCCACGCGGACATGGGGAGAACATGCAAACTCTGCACAGAAAGGCCCTCGCCGGCCACGGGGCTCGAACCCAGACCTTCTTGTTGTGAGGCGACAGCGCTAACCACTACACCACCGTACCGCCCCACCGTACAACATATTTTAAACAAAACAAACAAACAAGCCAATAATTCTAACGAGTCAACATGTTTATATTGCCGCAGATGGATAAATCTACAACTCGTACAAGCCAGAAAGTTTTCTGAGATCTTATCAGGACCACAAACCATATAAGCTGCTTTGGATATACTGTAGTATCCGACGATACATTTGAAATAAATGTAAATACATTCATGCAATCTGCTATTTCATATCATTACATACAGACACTCTCAGGCCACTTATTAGGAACACCCATCCACCTGTTGTTCTGTTTGATGCAGTTCTTTAATTAGCCGATCCCTTGATGCATAAAATCACGCAGATACAAATCAAGAGCTTCAGTTAATTCACGTTCACTTTATTCAAACATCAGAATGGGAAAAATTGTGATCTCAGAGTGTGACTTTCTTTCACTGTGGCATCATGGGTGTTGGTTTGACCCAAATGGACTGGTTTGAGTATTTGGAAAAACTGCTGATCTCTTGGGGTTTTCACACACAACAGTCTCTAGAGTTTACACAGCTAGAATGGTGCAAAAAACAAAAAAACATCATTGAGTGATCAACAGTTCTGTGGGTGGAAACGAACGCCTTGTTGATAAGAGAGGTCAGAGGAAAACGGCCGGATTGAGCAGTTCGAGCTACCAGGAAGGATATAGTAACTCATCTAATCATGCTTTACAACCGTGGTGAGCAGAAAAGCATCTCAGCATGCAACAGCAGACAGAACACATTGGGTTCCACTCCTGTGAAGAACAGGAATCTTAGAATCAAGAACAAGTTCCTATTAAAGTGTACATGTGGTGAGAAGTTGAGGAAAATTCTATTGTAGTTGTATTTACTTTGATTAAATATTTAATTTCCTCAGAGGCAGTTGAGCAGCATTTCTGTTTATATTTCACACAGAGCTACAAGGCAAATGCAGTTGTGGTCAGAAGTTTACAGACAGTGACATGAACGTCATCTTGGATATGAATGTCATGGCAATATTTAGGCTTTCAGTAATTTCTTTGAACTGTTCTTTTTCTGTGGCAGAATGATTGTACAGCAAACATCTTTAATTAAAAAACAACACTAGAATTTGGTGCACAAGTTTTAATTTTCTTTGGGTTTTCTGGAATCAACACAGGGCCAAAATTATACATACAGCACACCTAACATTTGGATAAAACATCTCTTCACAAGATCCACCTTGACCAAACATTTTTGTTTACCATGAACAAGCTTCTGGCAGAATTCTGGTTGGATATTTCACAACTCTTCATGGTAGAATTGGTAGAGTTCTATTACATTTTTTTTTTCTTGGCATGGACTCGACTTATAAGCACGGTCCATATATTTTCAATAGGGTTGAAGTCAGGACTTGTTTTAAGCTTAATGTTCGCCTGCTTTATCCTCTACAATCAGCTCTGATGCATGTTTGGGTTCATTGTCCTGTTGTAAGTCCCAAGTCGTGTTCAAGTTTTTGATGGTTTATGCTGAAGAATTCTGAGATCGTCGTCCTCCTTCATTATTCCATCCACTTTGTGCAATGAATCAGTTCCACTGGCAGCAAAACAGCCCCAGAGCATGATGATCCTACCACCACCACCACCAGCTGGTACAGTGTCCTTCTGTACATGGTGGTCATTGTGGCCAAACAACTCAATCTTTGTCTCATCTGACCATATAGCTATCCTCTAGAAGGCTTTTTCTTTGTCCATGTGGTCAGCTTCGAACTTTACTTAAGCTTGAAGGTGTCAATTTTGGAGCAGGGGGTTATTTCTTGGACAGCAGCTTCCATGTCCGTGGTGATCTGAACTGTAGACAGTGATCCATCAGCTTCCAGTTCATGGCAGGGCTGCGCCATGGTGGTTCCCAGGTTGTCCCGTGCTGTCCCGTCCCATCCCATCCCATCCCATCCCATCCCATCCTCTCTAGCCGCTTTATCCTGTTCTACAGGGTCGCAGGCAAGCTGGAGCCTATCCCAGCTGACTACGGGCGAAACGCGGGGTACACCCTGGACAAGTCGCCAGGTCATCACAGGGCTGACACATAGATACAGACAACCATTCACATTCACACCTACGGTCAATTTAGAGTCACCAGTTAACCTAACCTGCATGTCTTTGGACTGTGGGGGAAACCGGAGCACCTGGAGGAAACCCACGCGGACACGGGGAGAACATGCAAACTCCGCACAGAAAGGCCCTCGCCGGCCACGGGGCTCGAACCCGGACCTTCTTGCTGTGAGGTGACAGCGCTAACCACTACACCACTGTGCCGCCCTACACCGAAAACATGGCCACCAAATTTCAGTGCATGTTTTTGGCCACTCACGAAGTTGGACACGACAAAAAACAACTCGGGGGGAATATCCACCGATTAGCGGCGACGCGACCGATTTTTCATCGCCAAGCATTTGCAAACTCATGGTGAGCTGTACAGTCATGTGACTAGGGCCAAAGGCTGGAGTTTTCCTCTTTAAAAACAAACTGCACCACAAATATATCAGCATCAGTATATCTCATCTCATTATCTGTAGCCGCTTTATCCTGTTCTACAGGGTCGCAGGCAAGCTGGAGCCTATCCCAGCTGACTACGGGCGAAAGGCGGGGTACACCCTGGACAAGTCGCCAGGTCATCACAGGGCTGACACATAGACACAGACAACCATTCACACTCACATTCACACCTACGCTCAATTTAGAGTCACCAGTTAACCTAACCTGCATGTCTTTGGACTGTGGGGGAAACCGGAGGAAATCCACGCGGACACGGGGAGAACATGCAAACTCTGCACAGAAAGGCCCTCGCCGGCCACGGGGCTCGAACCCGGACCTTCTTGCTGTGAGGTGACAGCGCTAACCACTACACCACTGTGCCGCCCTACGCCGAAAACATGGCCACCAAATTTCAATGCATGTTTTTGGCCACTCACGAAGTAGGACACGACAAAAAACAACTCGGGGGGAATATTCACCGATTAGTGGCGATGCGACCAATTTTTCATCGCCAAGCATTCGCAAACTCATGGCGAGCTGTACAGTCATGTGACCAGGGCCAAAGGCTGGAGTTTTCCTCTTTAAAAACAAACTGCACCACAAATATATCAGCATCAATATATATATATATATATATATATATATATATATATATATATATATTTTGTGTGTGTGTGTGTGTGTGTAAAAACACTGTCATCTTGACAGATGTGCTGTGAATTTCGAAATTCTCGGTTTTATGATTTATTGGTGAGCTCTGCAGGAATGACAAGCACTCTATGTAGTGCACTTGTGAGGGAAGACACTCGGAAGTCATTTAGGATTTGGCCACAACTACTTCCGCGGTCATCATCAGCATCTGGAGGATGAGAGCGACGTGATTAGCATTAGCACCGCTGGCACTTTCCGGATCTGTGTGTTCAAATCAGCAGCATCACAACTTTAAGAGTAAGCACATGCCACTTATTCTTGCTTTTTGGTGCCATGATGATGATTAACGCGATTCTGCTTCAGGCCTGAGTGATGGTTATGTTTATGTTATGCTATGTGACGTGATTGGTTGTCATTTCGGTGTCGTAATGACAGAAATTCCCGGTGAAAATCTTCCACTCGAAATAGGAACCTGATAAAAGAGCCGAGATAACAAACACAATCTCACTGATGTGCCGAAATTATGATCTCTGTTTGAGATACGTGTCATTTTTCAATGACTGATGGAAATGTAGGCGTGGCTAAACCGAATACGGAAGTGAAAAACGCTAAACGATTGGCTGTTCCGACATGACGCGGGTTGGATGCCAAAAGGCTACGTGTTGGATCTGTAGTGCACTATGGCGGCGCTTCGAAGCCGCACTATATAGTGCGCACACACAGGGTGGATGGTAGTGATTTGGGACCGAGCCGGTGTGTGGAAGCTGAAAGCATCACAAGTAGTAGTTTCAGCTGGCAGTGTGCCGCAGCTTATGTGTACACACACACACACATAGTAAAGTTGAGACCTGAAGTTATGCACCTTTTATCTTCCGGAGGTTTATTATTATTTTTTTAGTGTGTGTGTGTCATAGTGGGCGGAGAAGGAAAGAGGCATGTGTTTCAGGTTATAAAGCTAAAGTTATGAGCGTCGCCTGATCCACTGAAGCTGTCAGTAATGAGACTGAAAAACAACCAGGAAATAAACCACGGAATTATTAATTAAAGCAGATTTATTCCAAACAGAGACTTGGGCAAAACAAGAATGTCTTATAAATATCCAGGAAATATGTCTCTTTACGTAGGTGAGTGGCGCTTTTGGTATTTAATTAATTCCTGAGTTAATTTGCACAAAGTTATACATATTCATGAGTAATTATACTTGCTAATATTAATATTCATGCAATCTAACAGTCTGAGTGGAGAGGATCAAGCACTCTGACTTGGTATGTTCCACTGTAGGGGTGTCCCAAACGCTCTGATTTGCTTTCTGGAAAAAAAAAAAAAAGAAAAACACACAGTTACTTTTTAATTTGTTGTTGTTTATAATCATTAAACACCGAAGCTTTTTTTTTTTAATTTTATTTATTTTCTTTGGTGTGGTTAAAATCTTGTTAATTTAACCCCCCTTCCCTTCCCTCCCCTGTCCTGTGCTCATGAGTGGACTGGTCTGTGTATTAGCTCCAAGTGTCATTGATTTTTTTTTTTTTTAATTATATATTGTAGTTTATCTTTTTCAGTAAACGAGCTCCATTCTTCTCCTGTGTTGGCTGCACCTCAGTGTATTGTGTGTGTGTGTGTGAGAGAGGGAGAGAGAAGCAGCTGAAAGGACTCGATCGACTCCTTATCTTGCCTGTGCTGGAGATCTGATCTCACATTTACACACTACAGCGGGCATTTAAGGGTTAAATCCGTGGCACTGCTCAACCCTCAGCTTTTATGACCAAGTGAAAGAGTATCGTGTAAGATAAGCAAGTTCACAGGACTTTTATGATGTACTTCGTACCGTATGCGTGTGATCCTGTCAAAAGTACAGTGAGGCAATTAATGGAAAATAATCTCTTCTTAGATTCTGTCTTGAATTTCCAACCAATCCACAAAATATCATATTGCAAAGTGTCTGAACTCGAGACATTCGAGCTGTGTGTGTGTGTGGGGTGCATAACTTGTCATGCTTCACTGAAGATCATTTTGTTTGATGTGGGAGGTTTTTTTTTTTTGTTTGTTTGTTTTAATCAACAAATTGAAAAGTTCAGAAGCTCTTTTCTTTCTTTGTCCGAGGAAAATGTTCAACATATGGGGAAGGAATGAGAGGGACGTCGTCAAACACACACTAGTGTGAATAATAATGAAGTAAGGACTTGATGTACGAAACGTGCTGTGTAATCTACGATTAATGATGAACTGATTTTAGAGCAGTGTTATTATTTTACAAAGAGAAGTCTATAATCATTGATATGGTGAAAATATAATATATTTTTTATTTTATTTTTATCTTTTTGGTGAGGAGATGTTTGTTTAATGCTCATGGAAGGAGTCTCCAGTGTCGGCACTGAGAGAGCAAGGGGGAATACAGGGAGAGAGAAGGAGATACAGACAGACAGGGAGCCAGTGTGTTAGACAGATACACACACAGGGAGACAGACATGGTGGGGGGGGGAGAGAGAGAGACGGACAGACACGGGGAGGGAGAGACGGGGAGACAGATACAGGGAAAGAGAGAGAGCACGAGACAGACAGGAGAGAAGGAGAGAGACACACAGATACAGGGAAAGAGAGAGAGACAGACAGACATGGGGGAGAGACAGAGAGACAGACGGGAGAGAGATTGATTCAGGGAAAGAGAGAGACAGAGGCTGGCGAGAGAATGACTGTTTAGAGCTGCTACAACGAGTAAAAGCAGGAATGAAGTAGTTTTGTGGACATTTTGCAACATTAAAAATAGACAGAACTGTACATGATGATGATAATGTAAAATTTAAAAGGATAGTTTGGGATTTTTGACATGAATCTGTATGGCATCCCCATCAACAGTGTCGTGCAAACACACTGACTTACCCCTGACAGCATCCTGTGAGTCCAGTTCTTGTCCAGTTTTGGTCCAGACGAAAGTAGTCCGGCAAGTTTGTTGGGGTCACGAAAGTAAAACGTTTTTCGTCTCAAAACAGTATGCGTTCAAAAGAGTGATATATTTGCATCACAAAACCGTTGCCAAATAAAAAGTCAGACCTCGAAATCGCTTGGCACTATTTTCTCTCCCTCGGTATCACTGCGCGCTGCCGCCAGGTGACAGCCACGGCTGTTTCATTCATTGTTTTAGTGATGGGAATTTCGGCTCTTTTGGCTCTTCTTACTATAAGGAGCCGGCTCTTTCGGCTCCCAAACGGCTCCTGAGATTTTATTTTTGATTTAATTGCTGCAATTAACTAGTTAATTAATTACATTATTATTTATATTTTATCAATAGGATGTTTTCCATTTTATTTTTTAGTTTTTGTAGCCTTTGTAAAGTATAGCAGTGTAACAATGTTCTAGCTATAGAAATAAAACTGACTTACCAATTAATAAATTATTTTCTCACAAGCATAATGCAAAACTGTGTTATATTACCAATATAAAATACACAGAAGACATCAACTGTTTATCCTTTATGGCTTTATTTCACACTCGACCTTGAACAAAATGCCACAAAATAAATTAAGTATAAATCAGGCCTAAGAAACTATGAAGCAAAGTTGGAAATTATTTTAACAAACACAGAACAATGTGCAACAAAACATGTGGCACCTTGAGCGCATGGAAAAAGAGAAAAAAGTGCCGCACTCTGCTCCACCAGTAATGAGAAGCCGCTGGAACAGCAAATATGCTCCGGTTATAATGACTGCTGTCTCGTTGTATACCGCAGATTAATCTGGCCATGCCAAGGCGGTTGCCGACCGAACCTGTCAATTTATGAGCGACAATTTATATCATGAGCTTTAGGAATTCACGGCAACAAAACAATGATCATGGTTGTCAAATAGACAATCATCCTTCAGCTGAGCTGAACTCTCTCTCTCTCTCTGAGGCACCTAAGGACAAAAAACTAATTCGGCTCCCACCGAAGAGCCGGCTCCCGTCGTTCACTTCAAAGAGCCGACTCTTTGAACCAGATCGTTCGCGACCGACACATCACTACATTGTTTACTGCTAGCAAAGTTAGCGACAACATGTCTGACTACGACGGTGAAATGTGTGCGGAGATTCAGCCACATCTTTGTTGCTACAGCCTGGATAGTCGCAAGTGCGCACCATTTTCACAAATATATTATTGTATAGGTTATAGAAGGTGATAAATTTAGTTAGGTTTTTTTGTTTCTTTTTTATCAGACATCTAGTTTTTGGGTTTGTTTACCTGACATGTTTCGACGTACGACTGTCGTCTTCCTCAGAGTGTCACCGGATGTTAATTGGTGACGCATCTTTTATCAGCTGATGTTTCTGAAGGCGTGGCCTTCCTGTCTGGATTGACAGGTCGGTCACGCCTTCTACTGTCTGTTTGTCCCCTGCAAGATGGCACTCCAGGTGTGGGAGAGCATGTATGCTCCCTCATCCCGGTTGATGGTCCTCGGGCTTCGCTTACGGATCTCCATGGCCTCCCTGATCCAGCGCTGATGTTTATTATCTTGCAGGGGACAAACAGACAGTAGAAGGCGTGACTGACCTGTCAATCCAGACAGGAAGGCCACGCCTTCAGAAACATCAGCTGATAAAAGATGCGTCACCAATTAACATCCGGTGACACTCTGAGGAAGATGACAGTCGTACGTCGAAACATGTCAGGTAAACAAACCCAAAAACTAGATGTCTGATAAAAAAGAAAAAAAAACCTAACTATATTTAATATAAGACATAATGAACGTAATCGAAATAGGTGTTAAATTTGTCGCTGTTCTTGCTCTCAAATTAGCTTGTTAGCGCCGCTGATCTGAACTCCTAATCACTGCCAAACAATGGGAAAGGTGTTGATTCCTGCGCAGATGTCAACATGACAGCGCGCAGTGATACCGAGGGAGAGAAAATAGTGCCAAGCGATTTCGAGGTCTGACTCTTTATTTGGCAACAGTTTTGTGATGCAAATATATCACTCAGGGCTCGAAATTAACTTTTTTTCTGTGTCCCCCCCAGTGGTCCCGAATTCTGTGTTGTATTGTCCCGAATGGAAGCAATAGTGTCCCCATTTTTTTCCCCTCTGAAATAACCAGTGGTTAATATTATCATATGAAGTTACTATTATATTTGTAACTATGCGATTTTGAACCCTTTATATCATTTTTACAATAAGTCACAAGACACAAGCGACACATGTCCTATACATCATGTACTTCAAAATTACAGTTATTGCATTTTCAGTTTATTAAACTTTGGCGATCTCACTGTATGAATAGATACCCGTTTATTTAAAGGGGCCAACTAGCTCATTCAGAAAATGTTTCAACTCCCTACATCTGCAGTACACTTTAGTTGAAAATAAGACCCCTTTTATGTTCATTTCATCTACTTATACCTTGAATATCTGTTGGCACTTATAAGGCCAACTTATAATTTTCACCATTACCGTTATCCATTTTTATGAACTTTCCGTTATCCATTACCGTTATCCATTTTTATGAACTTTCCGTTATCCATTTTATGAACTTTCCGTTATCCATTTTATGAACTTTCGCTGCCGGGTGCAAATGTTAGCAACATCAGCGTAGTGCCAGGTCCGAGCCTAGTTGTGCTGCTGACTGACTAAACTTTCTGAACTAGAAAGACACCAAGAAAACTCACTTATTCTGTTGAACGGTATCTTCCGTCAATATCATCCACATCATTCCTGTTGTATTTTATAACGTGTCTAACAGTGTTCATTCAGTTCATTCAGTTGCTAGCGTTGCCTGCAGACCAGGCGATGACACTTTGGATCCTGAAGGTCCCGGAGACGTTATGTCTGGGCTTTCAGTTTCTTCCCCGCGGTCGGTCCGCTTCAACCACTTCAGCATTTTTGTTCTGGCAAGAGTCGGCGCAGCGTGTGCGGTAGCAATTCCATTCCAAGTCCATATAATGCGGACTCCGGCCGAAGATTCTAGAACAGAATGCGCTGCTCTGTAGCCTACGGATGCAGGTGCATCGAAAGTGTAGCTACTATGTATTTTTCGCTGTTAACGTTTTAAAATTAAAATTGACAAATTAGGTGAATGTCTACGCATGTGTTACGGCTTTGTAAATAATATTAATGTAGAACATTTTTTCTAGATCTATTTTTTCCCATTGTCCCGGGATTGTCCCAGATATGATAATTTTGTGTCCCGATGACATTTTTTATGGTCCCCGGGACGTCGGGACACCGTTAGTTTCGAGCGCTGATATCACTCTTTTGAACACATACTGTTTTGAGACGAAAAACGTTTTACTTTCGTGACCCCAACAAACTTGCCGAACTACTTTCGTCTGGACCAAAACTGGACAAGAACTGGACTCACAGGATGCTGTCAGGGGTAAGTCAGTGTGTTTGCACGACACTACTGATGGGGATGCCATACAGATTCATGTCAAAAATCCCAAACTATCCCTTTAAATTGTTGATGAATTCCTGTGGTATAAGAGGAATAAAACACTTCAGAGCATGCCGTTAATGGAAAATAATCAGCTTCAGGGTGGTAAGCATGAATCCACACTGTCAGGTGGCATCACACCACTCTGATTATTTAACAATTCTTTATCAGAGTCGAGGTGGTTATTCACCGATATTCACCGATCCTGAGGTGGATAATTGTTTTAATGTGTAACAGGTAATTATTTAAAAAAAAAATTTTCAAACTTCAAAAGCAGCGTGTGAATGTAATAATGGCGCAGTGCAGACTTGTCACTTATCAACACCGACTCACACAAAATCCTTTGTTTTGAAACCGATAAAATAAATCGCAACTCCACCTTCCCTTTGAATAGTTTTAGACCAAACTTCGGAGCATCTTTAGTGCTTTTAGGAGCAGCATTTTCTTTCATCGTTGGTAATTCTTCTTCACTTACGGTGACGAAGCGATTGGCCGCCGAGTCGCTCGAGGTGATTATCGAGAAATAGTCCGAATTTCTCGACCAATCAGAGTGCGCGATTTCCTATAATCAAGGCAAGTTTATTTATATAGCACATTTCATACACAATGGTAGTTCAATGTGCTTTACAGAAGTAAAAACAGTAAACAATAGAGAAATAAAATTACATAAAATAATTTTATTTTTATTCTAAAACAATTAATTAAAAGAATTAAATTAAAAGAAAATAATAAGAATTAAACAATACTAAAAATAAAATAATAAAATGAAGTAGTAGTTCAAATAGGATGAGAAAAAAAATATAGAATAAAGAATAAAATAGAATAAAGTTAAAGTAAATTTAAAACATGCAGAGAAAGTTGTCAGACTTTCAACTGTTTTAATCAGTTGTCTGTTTATACCAATGATAAATAACATCAACCCGCAAATAATTTTAATCCTTAGTAAATAATTTTGTGAGTAATTTTCAGGTAGCGCGATATGCTAATAGCCTGGAACAGATGAGTTCCTGTGTGTTTGAGATTTAAACGTTATTCTAAGGATTTTAAACACAAGGCGGGTGAGGAGAGTAAAATACAGCAGTGTAATCGTGACCTAGCAGTCGGTTGGTGTGTGTGTGTGTGTGTGTGTGACGGCTCTGTTTATTAATACAGTCTGAATAAATGTACAGTGTCCAGCCACTGCAGCACTGAGACCTGTAATGGAGACAGACAGAGGGTTCTTTATGGTGCGTGTGTGTCCGTCATGACTTTTTACATGGCGCTGCTTTTACTGGAAACGGCAAAGAGTAGAAAACTTAAATGAGAATTTATTTTATTTTCATACAGTTCATTCATTTGCTATTAATGAAAAAAAATTTAATTCATTCGCAAGCTTCAGCAGTTGTACATCTAAACCGTCTGTTTGTATTTATTTATTGGTTTTAAGTCTGATTTTGTGTAGTAGTCAGCTGGGGTGTGACGATTTGGATCGGTGCACCAGTATAAAAGGCGACAAAATCTAAAGTGATTATGATCAAAAGTGTCTACGTGAGCAAAGTGCCCTGATACTTAAAATAGTTTTTTTTTTTTCTTTTTTCCTTCTGAATCACTGTTTCTCAACCAGTGGGCTGCGACATTTTTTCAAGTTTGAAGCTAAATACTAAATAGTTCAGGATGTTGTAGTGTCCCAAATCCGGTAGCTGGTTTGCCGTACACCTTTCAAGTGGAATAAATACGTTTGTGGGTAAATTAAGAAGAACAAGTCTTTATGATTGTCACATTCCTCCTTTGCACACAGAGCGAGCGCGCACAGTGGACAGAATAAATAAATCCATTTGTGGGTAAATTCTATGGATCTGTGATGCCTGCTGAAAGAGAAGAGCAGAGAGGGTTGAGAATCAAGTGGCTGTGGTTTGTTTACACCCGATACTAAAACTTCGAGTCTTAGCGACTGTCACAAAGACGCGTCCAAAGCCCAGAAATACTTTATTTACCCGGGCAAAAACGATCCAGGATTTATCTTGTAGTGTCCTGATCCTCAGGATTTCGTCTGTGTAGAACGATGTCTGCCGCACCAGGTAGTTTGAGATGTCGGGGAACTCAACGGATGGATAATTTTCCTTTAGCTCCAAGGAAAAATCCTTCTTTGTTAGCGTGTAAGGGTCTAATCCCATTGAGTGGTTTCTACAGTAGATCCACTTCTTGGTTTTAATAACTCGCTTGTTTGCTGAACACAAACACGGCAATAAGTTCTTGCGTTAATGGACCGGACTCCACTTTTGGATCATTAATCCCTTTTGAGTGAGAGTGCCCTGCGTGCACAATGAGGCTTCTGGTACAGCCGTACAGTTTTTTAAAGGTCCCATGGCATGAAATTTTCACTTTCTGAGGTTTTTTAATGTTAAAATGAGTTCCTCTGACCTTCTTAAGTCACCCCAGTGGCTAGAAATTTCATAATGTGTAAACCAAACTATGCCCAACATTTGAGAATGGCGCGTTGATAAGCTCTTCCCTTTACTACGTCAGCAAGGGAGATGATCCCCACGCCCCCCCCTCTGGATTCCCACCCACTGTATGGATTGCCCGCCCAGTTGTAGTGAGGAGACCATAGAGGACACAACAACATGGCATCACCTAAGCGAGCGAAACATGGAAATTGCGCTGTACATGGATGTGACAACACAGAAAAGAGTCTGTTTTTACTGCCGACGGGAGAGCCCCTGAAGACGCAGTGGCTTAATTTTATTTACTTCAATAATACGCCGTCGAGTCTACCTAAGACGGTGTATGTTTGTCGGAAGCATTTTCCTGAGGAATGTTTCCACAACTTGGGACAGTACAGGGCAGGTTTTGCACATCAACTGTCACTGAAGCCTGGGTCCGTACCAAGCATCCCTGCCGCATCAGCCACAAACACCGAACAAGTAAGTGTATAACTGTTAAGTCGTTTTGCCGTGTTTTAAAATCGGTGCGTTAGCCTAGCAATGGCTACATTAGCTGTGCAGCTAACCGCTTCCTGCAGTTAGCCAGGTAATCCGCGCTACAAAACTAAAGAGCATGCAGCATGCTCTGTTAAACTGAGTTTAGTCTGGAAATTGACTGTAACTTATGAGCTTATGTTTGACTATTGCTCCGCAATGCATGTCTTCTGTTGGATAAGCGATATGTTGCTGTAGTTGCTGCTTCTATCCTCTTTGGTTATGGAGTGCGTGTTCAAGCCTAGGGTATTATACGTTCGTAAACTACCACTCCGAACACTCTCGCTCTCTGTTCTCTGTGTCACGTTGAGTTTACGAAAGGAGTCCGAGGGAGAACGGGGTTTTGTCTTAGCAGCGTGGCTACAGGCGCTGATAGCAGCGAGTATGTGTGCGCGCAGCTTGGTCAAGCCCCTCCCCCTCCCCCCATGGCCCACCCCCACCCTCTACCCTTCCCTGCCTCCTGCTTCTCATTAGCAAAACGACGCACTGGGAAAAGGGCTGAAATGGGGCTTTCTCCCAGGAGGCTATATTTACGTGCCGAGGGTTCGTTTCGAGAAAGGCTGCGGATATAACATCCGGAATCCTCCACGAGCCCGTTTAAAGCATCAACAAACCACCATGCCATGGGACCTTTAAATATAAAACGGTTTGTGCTTTTATTGAATTAATTCCTGGGCTCTGTCTGTAACGGAGTGATGTCGCATCCCATTAATACACTTTACAGTATAGATTATTCGATTCTAATAGAATACACGAGCAAAAATAATCAGGGGTCTTTGTTAATGGGCTCCGAATCGGTACAAGTATGAATAGGTGGGCTTTAAAGCAGAAAAGGTTGCGAGCCCCTGCTCTCCATCATCATTGATGAATTCACAGTAAAATGAACCTAAACAGTTGTTCTCCTGTCCAATCAGAGGCTCCGAAAGCGTATTGTATCGTGAATATCTTCACTCTATTGAAATTAAACTCCAGAACCTTCAGCCTCATTTCGAATCTGCTACATTTACTTTAATTTTATTCTATTTTATTCCGCTGGTTTCTTTTTCTCCTTTTTTCTTTTTGGCATTTTATTATTTTAGTTCTACTGTTGTTTAATTCTTATTTTCTTTTCATTCTTTTAATTAATTGTTTTAGATTAAAAATAAAATTATTTTATGTAATTTTATTTCTCTATTGTTTACTGTTTTTGTTTTTGCTTCTGTAAAGCACATTGAACTGCCATTGTGTATGAAATGTGCTATATAAATAAACTTGCCTTGCCTTACATGTGCGGGTCACGTGTCTGTACAGTAACTGTTCCTCTGGGACGAAAACCCGCTCTCTTTGATACTAAACCCGCGTATAAACGTGTGCGAGTGGCATCGCATCAGAAATTCTGTCCATCACAGCAGCAGGTAAATTATTCCTCGAGTCGGTCTCTCTCGCTGTCTGTATCACTCTTTTTCTCTCTGTATCTCTTTCTCTTTGTCGCTCTCTTTCTTTCTGTTGCTCTTTTTGTCTCTTTCTCTCTTGCTTTCTCTTTGTCTCTCTTTTTCAGTCTCTCTCTCGCTCTGTCTCTCTCTTTCTATGCCTCCGCCACCGTAAGGTGCAGGAGGCATTATGTTTTCGGGTTGTCCGTCCGTCCCGAAACTTTGTGTACGCGATATCTCAAAGGCTAATGAAAGGAATTTCACCAAACTTTCAACATTTGTGCGCTTTTGGGACAAACATGAACTGATTAGAGTTTGAGATCAAAAGGTCTAAGGTCAAGGTCACTGTGAGGTCAAATGTGTGTCCGAAAACCTTGTGAACACAATGTCTCCAAGGCTGATACAAGTAATTTCACCAGGTCACGATTACTGTGAGGTCACATGTCCATCCCCAAATCACAACTTAATAAGGCGTGTAGTCTACCGGGCGGAGGCATCGCCATCGACGCCGTTGGCGGCGAGTTCTATCTAGTTCTTTCTGTTGCACTCTTTCTTTGTTGCGCTCTCTTTCTGTCGCTCTTTCTTTTTTTCTCTCTCTTGCTCGCTCTCTTTCTTTGTGTCTGTCTCTCTCTGTCTGTCTTTCTTTGTCTCTCCCTCTCTTTCTGTCTCTCTCTCTGTCTCTGTCTCTCGCTTTGTCTCTTTTTCTTTCTGTCTCTCTCGGTTGCACTCTTTGTTGCGCTTTCTGTCGCTCTTTTTCTCTTGCTCTCTTTCTGTTGCTCTTTTTTTCTGTCTCTGTCTCTCTTGCTTTCTTTCTCTCTTTGTGTCTCTGTCTCTTTTTGTCTCTCCCTCTCTTTCTGTCTCTCTGTCTTTGTCTCTCGCCCTGTCTCTTTCTTTCTGTCTCTCTTGGTTGCACTCTGTGTGTGTGTCTCTCTCTCTCTCGGTTGCTTTTTCTGTTGCTCTTTTTTTTTCTCTGTCTCTTTTTCTCTTGTCTCTCCCTCTCTGTCTCTCTTTCTTTGTCTCTGTCGCGCTCTTTCTTTGTTGCTCTCTCTCTGTCTTTGTCTCTCTCTTGTTTTCTTTCTTGCTCACTTTGTCTCGCTCGCTTTTTCTTTCTTTCTCTCTCTGAACCCAGAATGATGAACCCAGAATAGTTTCCCCGTGGAGGAACATTTCAGCGGAGTCCAAATCATTGGTCAATAATTAATTTTTCTTTCTTTGGATTTCATTGTTTAATAAGAATAAAAGATGGTTAAAACTGAAACCAGTGTTTATACAGAATCTGTCATTTTATTTTTTATGATTTTTTTTTTTTTTTTTTGTGGGTTGGAGTGTGTGTTTTTTTTTTTTTTTTCCTTCTTCCACCACAATGGACGTGGCAGAGAACCAATATTGCGCAAGTTTTCGATCACGAAAACAGCTTCACTATAAACGTCTCTTGAAGTTGTCAAGAAACGACTGGACTCTTCTTGTAAATCGTCTAATTTCCGAGACCTTTGGCTGTAATTGTAGATGAGTCGGCGGATCCTGGCCGTTGTTCTGTTGTGTAAATCGTGTGTTCGGAGGGTTAACGCTGAAGGACTCGGAATTCTTGGAGTCTTTAAACCCACAAGCTCTGAGCCACTAGTTCCAGGAAATGAATCGCTGAACCACCACAGGCCTGTGGCTTTATTTATTTATTTTATTTATTTATTTTAAAAAGAGAAATTCTTTTCAGTTATGTCAGCGAACATTTTGACTGCAGCCTGAAGAGCAGGATTTTACTATTGGAGTAAATTCCATGCACCAGGAAGTTTCTGCCATTCATGCACTTTATACCCAGACTACACACACCACACGGGAACCGTCGGGGCCTTCTGGGGCTTCAGAGAAGCCCGAACATCTCAGCATTTCATAGGTTATATTTAACTTTTCATAATTTCATGATAATTATTCTCGAATTCGGCCTCATTTTCTATCACATTCGCTTCAGAAATGAAAGGGTTACTGTCCTGAAGACGTTAAAATCGAGTTCTCCAATATGAGTATTTTTGTTTGTTGTCTCCAGGCTGAGAAGAGTCCATATGTTTTACAGGTTTTTTTTTTTTTTAAAGAGGTTTTTACCTCCGTTTTCGAACACAACCAAAATGCCTTCAAACGTCTATATCCCCACACATGCAAAAACGATTCAGAGAAGCTCGCATGAGCACTCGACGACAGTTCAGAAGCCATAACACATCATAAACCTTGACGCGAAACGTCTCAAGAACGTTCCAAAGTTAAGAGCTGGGTTTGAGACAAAATACAGGAAGGGAAAAACACCAACAGTTCGAAAACAAAAAATAAGAAAACGTGAGGAATTGTACGTGCGGACTGATGAGGTTATATCTGAGTACGAAGTGCTTGTCCGAGTACGCATGTAACGATAAACCGTGATACAAATTTATGAAGATTTGAATCGATGAAATGGAAAAAAAAAAGAATCATGATGATAATCATCAGGCTGTGTTGTTTAGACAGCAACATAAAAGTACAATAGCAGGAATGCATGCGACTTCTTCAAAGGCGGAAGTAACACAGATCTAAAATGTCCGAGAGCTGTGGTGTGATTGACTGACTGGAAATAGATTTAACAAGAAATCGGCACGTTCTTTTTACAGACTGCTGAAAGATAAAGAAAGGCGAAGCAGAAGGAGGGAGTACAAATCTAAGCTTATTAAGAAAAGATGTCTGTGATTAACGCTCTCGTTTTTAATAAAAGGAATATTTTTCGTTAATAAGCGATTTATATTTCGCGCCAACCTTTACATGTGGGTAAATTATTGTTGGTTATAAAGAACATGCAACAAAAGGGTTTTTTTTAAAATTAAAAAAAATATATTTAAGTTGATAATCAATAGGAAAATACTTTTTTGGTGGTAATTTTTCTTAATTTAACTTTTTTCAGGAATGTGAAAATCAAATCATGAACCGAGGAAGACGCCTTCACGTGATGGTGTGAGAATAAACAAAGAGAACGTGATAAACATTTATTAAAGCTAGACGGCCTTTCGATTTCATAAAATCGGTGAAATTTGGTCGTTGTGATAGATGCTTATTTCTGTAATATCTCACAAAATATCGGGCCGTTCTGTGACTTGGAAGTTATTTAATTTGAGCAGATTCCCGAGCAAATAATGCGCATGGTGGTCCTACGTTTCCTTTCCTTCGTATAGAACAGCGATACTCACTATTTTTTTCACAAGAGCCACATTGGCAGAGCAAAATCAAGGGAAGAGCCAGTTTTACGACAACATACCAAGTCATTTCTACATATAAATCGGACTAGAGGTCTGCGCGGGTCAGATTTTTCAGTCGCGCCCGCATTGTGAAGTCCCGCTCCCGCCCGCGCCCGCAAAGAATTATGATTTTCAGTCCCGCTCCCGCCCGCTCCTGCCGTATTTTGTCCCGCTCCCGCCCGCAAATCCCGCATGATGCAGACGTTCGCGTTATTTCTCAGGAAAGTTCTTGTCTTGACACAGCGTGATGGTGCCCCGCCCCCTACTTTGAGTGGATTTGAGCATAAATATCTACAGCTCACGTTCACGTTTGTTATTATTTACCTTGTTTCTGAATTCGGAATGTTGAAATGGCAACATGTAGACCTAATAATAATAATAATAATTATTTAAGTAGGCTAATCATTTAAGTATGCGCTGTCCCGTGGTGCGTCTCCTATGAATAATTAGTGTGAAAGGAGAGATGGATCGCACTCTTGAACTTATTCTTTTAGTTACATTTCTTTTCAGTTGTTTTTGGCAGCAGAAGGAGACAAACGTTTCGGCTGTTGCCTTCGTCAGTGTCTCTAATAATAATAATAATAAACAATAAAAAAAAAGACAGGCGAGCACGTAATTCCAAGTGGAAATTTGGTATATTTATTGTTCAGCCATACAAAACATTAGGCTAACCCAGTTTACATTTGTAAAGCGTTTTCTAACTAAAATGTCCGATTTCAGGACTCTTGACTTTTTAACGGTAAATGTACCTCTTTTTAAAGCAGCACTTACTTTTGAAGCACTGTGAGCTTCGGTAAAGGAGCTCTGCTCTTCTGCCATGATCGGAGATCTCAAACACGGAAGAGGAAAGGAATCGGAAACGTACGAGAGTTATTTATCCTCTCCTGGATCAGAATCAGAATTCTGATGACCAGCTCATCTAAGGCCCTGTTTACATTATTTCGAATCAGCGGATCATCAGATTAACGTTTTTAAAACGATTCGCGTACACACAGCAACGCCAATACACGATTCACGTGCACACAACAACGCCAATACACGGATACGCTAATCACATGACTAATTAGACGGCACGTCACATGATCCCAGTGCATATCGGGCATGCGCAAGTCACTCACCACTTGCAAGTGGAAGGATGGCAAGCGAACACCTTCTCCAGCAGATAAACACACCTGGCTGTGATGTTCATGTTCTCACTGAGTTTAAGCGCCTGAAGAAGGTTGAAATGTGTAAATAAACGTCAGTGCGGCTCAGCGCTTCCTCCTGCGCTCCAAATCACTCCGCCCTGAACAGCGAGTGCCCTCTGGAGGGTGCGCACTCCGGCCCTGCGCAGCTCACAGAGCGCGCGAGTGAAGCGCACGAGCAGTGATTCGGGACTGAGCCGCTGTGTGTCGTTTCCTGTAGTCTGCGCCGTTTTTCAGCAGTCGCGTCACATGACCAACGTGGCATGACCAACGCCAGCGAATCAGGAAGGTGGATGTCACAGTGACGTTGTCCAATGACGACGTCAGCTAGAGCTCAGCACTGCGTTTCCTCGCTCCTCAATGTTTACACAGCACCGGATCAGATACAAACTGGGTTGAATACGTGGGCCCTGGCGGATTCAAGTTGTTCCGCCTGTGGAGTCGTTTCCCGGCGTTTTAATGTGCACGGACAGTGCATCCGTGACGAAAACGAGACGGATATGGTCTAATGTAAACACCACCTGACTCTCTCTGCAAATTTAGGCATCTTAAAATGTTTTTATTAATGCCAAATAAAATATCCAGCACAAATTATGTATGATGGACATAAATTCATAATTTATAAATTTTATTTTAAACACGTTTTTAGTTAGCGGGACTGCAGCTTATCACCGCTCCCGCCCGCGCCCGCATATGTGCACTCCCGCCCGCGCCCGCATATGTGCACTCGCGCCCGCAGTGAGCTTTCAAAATTTGTCCCGCGCCGCACTGCTTTGCGGCGGGTCCCGCGGGACCCCCGCGGGAGTGCAGGGCTCTAAATCGGACATCCCACAAAAAAAGAAACAACACAGCCAATACATTTTCAATTAAGACCATATTTACCTGAATACTGGGATGAGCAGAAGCTGGCATGCATGTCCTTGACTTTCTTCATGTTGTATTTGTAGTTTGTTGTTGCGATCACAGTGAGGCGTTCAAGATGAGCATGGGTCGGTCGGTTTCTCGGGTTCCTCTTGATCGTGTTCATGGTTGAAACTGTTGACTCACAGGTGTATGTGCTCATGAAGAAAGACCTCACTTTCTGTGCAAGTGGTTTCAAACTGGGAAAGTCTGCTTCAGAGATCAAACTCCAGAAGTAGTGGAGCAGGTTAAGGCAGATTTTGCTCCAAATCGTGCACTTTGTGATATAAGCATGAAACTTGGCACGATTGTTGCTGATAGGTCACTTTTTCAGAAAAAAGTGCTAGCCACGAAAAAAATTCAATATGGCGGCCATTTTTTTAAAGATGGCCGCCAGACGTGTCCCTGTTTTGTGGTTTTGCTAAAAAAAAAAATTTCAATATGGCAGCAACTGTTGTGATATTTTGCCTGTTTTCCTATGAGTGGCTTCTATACCATCTCCTTCATCCAGCCTTGATGGGTTAATCGCTATCGGCATATCATTGATGACATGAAACAATGGTACATTTCTCGCAATATTACTATACCCAGCATAATCTTGGGTTCTTTGGAAGGAACCTAAAGGAGATATGAGAGATTCATTCTTTTTTTTCCTCCTGGCAAAGGCAGCATTTACTCCAGTCAGTTCTACATGTAGGTATGGAATTGGCATCCATCATTTGACAGTTAAGGCCGAGGGTTTACCCTTTTACCGCCTTTTGCTCACTTTGATGTATGGGATACAACTAGGGTCATGCAACTGCCCTACACCTAGCCCGATCGTTCATCCAATGTCATTTAAATCCCGTGCAATCTGTACACCATCCGGATAACTTAAAAGCCCCTGTTATCCTTGGCTCGGCTCTTCCGCGTTGGCACAACCTGTCGATTCAGGTACGTCTATCTAATATTTCAGGGGCGTATTAGATAGCATTTGGGATACTAACTCAATGTTTAGCTGACATTGAACACCATGCTGAGTTTCACAGCAGTGTCTGTCACCAGTGTGCCCTGGTAGTGAGCGACATGCACTCTCTTCTTACGCCCTATGAACTGCCAGATGATGTGCCATTACTCGGCGTCCTCATAGTCCTGTTCCAGTAAGTGCCATTACTCATCCTCCTCATCCCCTTCCAGTTAGTGCCATGACTCAGTTTCTTCTGCCAAGAGCAACTGGTTTTGAGGCGCCAGATACCCGCCTTTCGCACCACCTCTATCTGCAAAATCACCCCTGCCGGCTCTGGAAGGCTAGGGTGGACACTTAGCTGCCAGAGGCTGTGTGGTTCGCAAGCCATTTGGGATATTTTTAGCAATGAGAGCTCATTGCCATCCCGGCAATAGCAGTCCATTTTAGGGGCACACATGAGCACAACCACACAACGGGGATGTGCGTCTGGCAGCCATCTTGGAAAAATGGCTGCCATATTGAATGTTTTGGTCTATTAGCACTTTCAACTGAAAACATGACCTACACAGAACATTATTGCCAAATTTCAGGTTCATATGACAATATGCACTGTGGCTTTTTAACAAAGCCACAAAATGGGTACGCGTCTGGCGGCCATCTTGAAAAATGGCCGCCATATTGAATTTTCTGGAGGGCTAGCACTTTTAACTGATAACATGACCTACACAGACCATTATTGCCAAATTTCATGTTTATATAACAATTTGCTCTGTGTTTTCTTAAAAACATGAAACGAGGATGCGTCTGGCGGCCATCTTGAAAAATGGCCGCCATGTTGAATTTTTTCGTGGCTAGCACTTTTTTCTGAAAAAGTGACCTATAAGCAACAATCATGCCAAATTTCATGCTTATATCACAAAGTGCATGATGGTTTGCTTAACCTGCTCTGCTAAAGTGGCCAACACCTGCTCGGAGTTCAACTTGGAGAATGGTGTTTGTTTGCAGCTCTATTATTTCACTCTCCAGAGCGGCACGATTACCAGGGCAGAGCTGTGTGATGGTTGGAGCGAGAGAGGATACGTCCACATGGAAGGGGTTTTCAATAAAATTGAAAATCTCCTTATGTTCAGTCACATCACTGAATCTGGACTCAAACTCACCCTTCAGTTCCTCCAAAACTTCAACAAGTCCTCTGGAGCTGAAGTGCTGCTGCAGAGACGGGTCACTTGTGGTTGTTGCTCTGAGTTTTGGGAAGTGGATGAGTTCTCGGTCAGGTATCCACAGAGCAGTTATTTTGTTTTGGAATGCTCTGACTGCCACTTGGAAGCTTGTCTCTCCGTTGGAGCTGCAAGTTAAGAGCGTTCAGGTGACAGGTAACGTCAGGAAGGAGGGCCAGCTGTATGATCCAGTGTGGGTCTTTCAACTCTGGTTGGCGTTTCCCCTTGCTGTCCAAGAAAGTGTTGATTTCAGGAAGGAGGCTCAGGAACCGCTCCAGCACCTTTCTACGGGACAACCATCTCGCTTCACTGTGTAACACTAAATCACTAGCCTGGCTAACACGACTTCAAAGCTCTCCGAGCTATTGGTCTGGCCAAGATATTAAGCCCAACCGTTTCCCAGAGCCCGTGGTTGACCCGCCTTCCTGAAATGCCTCAGTTTGCTACTGGTCGAAGCCAGAAAAGGCTGTGACGAAGCTTAAACCAATCACATCACTCTTTCCTCTGACGTATGCGACGCGACGGGGCTAACTGGTAGATTAAACTCTTACCGAAGCCGGTCGGGAGCAAGGCGAAAACGTCCTTCCTTTCAATAAATACCTCCAGGGCTGCTCTTTCCTCCGTTTTCAATGAGAACTTCCCGTTGAATGCTTTCAATACAGCATGATTCTGTAAACAATCTATGGCTTCCGGTCGCAGTTCTACTACGTCAGTGCCTTGAACACGCCTCTACCCAGGGCCGTTGGAGACGCTCAAAGTTGATTGGTTCCCGATTTTTCAGGAGCTTGGAAGAGCTGTAGATAGCTTGCCTGGCCAGACTAAGCTCGCAACAGGCCCTCGTGTTGCGTCACGCTTAGGATGGGCGGGCCCAGGCTACTAAATCATGGAAAACGGGTGGAAATTGGGGTCAGAAACGGAATCTACGGAGCCCCTCTGGTAACATGGGTGAAAAAAAAAAAAAATTCCGTGGCGACGAGTTAATAACGCATGGGAACGAGATCCTATTCCGTGGCCACGACTTGCTTAATGCGTGGGAACGAGATGATTATTGGGCGGCCACGAATTAATAACGTACGGCCACGAGATGATTCAAGTTCCAGCCTGATGGGATGACGTCCGGTTTTTGAGCGGCCGTCAACTGTGCAATAAATACAGGATTTATCCTGTATGATGAAATCTATAACTTCCCCGAGGTCAACATATTGTCTCCGTTTGACCCCGTGCTTTTTGAGCAGCGGAATTAAGTGTCTCGCTCAGAATTACTCCATGTCTAACTGCAAGTGATTTAAGGATATCATTATAATTCATTCCTAGATTAAAATAAAACGAAATCAGATCAAACTTGTCCATGTTTCCGGCTGAAGCTACTAATGCCAGAAAGTCAACGGTCTCAGTGATGAAATGACCAACACTTCTCGTGGCCACGCGTTATTAATTCGTGGCCACCTACGGTAATAATCATCTCGTTCCCACGCATTAAACAAATCATGGCCATGGAATAGGATCTCGTTCCCACGCGTTATTAACGCATGGCCGCGGAATATTTTCAAGCACAAAGGAACTCCTAATGCTGGATTACTGTATAATGGTGATCTTGAAGGCAGATTTTGAACAGTCAGATTTCCATTAGTAGTTTGCACCAAGGCTTTTCAGTTTAACGCTATATAATAGCAACTGATTAGTTTCATGATTTAATGGTTTATGTTCTTAAAGAAGTTGTGTTCCGAAGAATGATTTTCTATATAAAGAGTTTGAAGACTTGTGCATTATTAAATGAATAATTTACAGGCAAAATGTAAATTAAACTAATAATAGTTAACTGTTTTATTTAAACGTACATGTATAAAGGGTAAGGATAACCATAAAAGTATTTAATATACAACCCTGATTCCAAAAGAGTTGGGACAAAGTACAAATTGTAAATAAAAACGGAATGCAATGATGTGGAAGTTTCAAAATTCCATATTTTATTCAGAATAGAACATAGATGACATATCAAATGTTTAAACTGAGAAAATGTATCATTTAAAGAGAAAAATTAGGTGATTTTTAAATTTCATGACAACACATCTCAAAAAAGTTGGGACAAGGCCATGTTTACCACTGTGAGACATCCCCTTTTCTCTTTACAACAGTCTGTAAACGTCTGGGGACTGAGGAGACAAGTTGCTCAAGTTTAGGGATAGGAATGTTAACCCATTCTTGTCTAATGTAGGATTCTAGTTGCTCAACTGTCTTAGGGCTTTTTTGTCGTATCTTCCGTTTTATGATGCGCCAAATGTTTTCTATGGGTGAAAGATCTGGACTGCAGGCTGGCCAGTTCAGTACCCGGACCCTTCTTCTACGCAGCCATGATGCTGTAATTGATGCAGTATGTGGTTTGGCATTGTTTGCCCATGTTGGAAAATGCAAGGTCTTCCCTGAAAGAGACGTCGTCTGGATGGGAGCATATGTTGCTCTAGAACCTGGATATACCTTTCAGCATTGATGGTGTCTTTCCAGATGTGTAAGCTGCCCATGCCACACGCACTAATGCAACCCCATACCATCAGAGATGCAGGCTTCTGAACTGAGCGCTGATGACAACTTGGGTCGTCCTTCTCCTCTTTAGTCCGAATGACACGGCGTCCCTGATTTCCATAAAGAACTTCACATTTTGATTCGTCTGACCACAGAACAGTTTTCCACTTTGCCACAGTCCATTTTAAATGAGCCTTGGCCCAGAGAAGACGTCTGTGCTTCTGGATCATGTTTAGATACGGCTTCTTCTTTGAACTATAGAGTTTTTAGCTGGCAACGGCGGATGGCACGGTGAATTGTGTTCACAGATAATGTTCTCTGGAAATATTCCTGAGCCCATTTTGTGATTTCCAATACAGAAGCATGCCTGTATGTGATGCAGTGCCATCTAAGGGCCCGAAGATCACAGGCACCCAGTATGGTTTTCCGGCCTTGACCCTTACGCACAGAGATTCTTTTGATGATATTATGCACTGTAGATGATATGTTCAAACTCTCTGCAATTTTACACTGTCGAACTCCTTTCTGATATTGCTCCACTATTTGTCGGTGCAGAATTAGGGGGATTGGTGATCCTCTTCCCATCTTTACTTCTGAGAGCCGCTGCCACTCCAAGATGCTCTTTTTATCCCCAGTCATGTTAATGACCTATTGCCAATTGACCTAATGAGTTGCAATTTGGTCCTCCAGCTGTTCCTTTTTTGTACTTTTCCAGCCTCTTATTGCCCCTGTCCCAACTTTTTTGAGATGTGTTGCTGTCATGAAATTTCAAATGAGGCAATATTTGGCATGAAATTTCAAAAGGTCTCACTTTCGACGTTTGATATGTTGTCTATGTTCTATTGTGAATACAATATCAGTTTTTGAGATTTGTAAATTATTGCATTCTGTTTTTATTTACAATTTGTACTTTGTCCCAACTTTTTTGGAACCGGGGTTGTACAATATAAAGTTTTAAAGAAAATAGCAGGAGCCAGTCAACAATCAAGTTAACAGCGCTAATTAACTCCAGTCTTAAATAAATGAAACACCTTTTCAGTGAAAATTTAGTGTTGATTCGAAGGTGCATTAAGATATTCGACTGTGTACAGAAAGTTTAAAGCTTTATATGAAGTTGTACTCCAGCAGGCCAGTAAAGCAGGATTACAAGGATGGATGCACAAGGACGACAAACATGCAGATGCCTCCCGACACCAGTTACCTGAAACATAAAATTCATGCATTTATTACATGTACTTAAGAATTCTGATTCTGAATTGGTGCCTTGCAAAAGTATTCATACCCCTTGAACCTTTTTCACATTTTTCCACCTTACAACCACGAACTTGTTTTTTTTTTTTTTTTTTTAATTGAGATTTTATGTGATCGACCAACACAGAGTAGCACATAATTGTGAAGTGAAACGAAAATGATAAATGGTCTTCGAAATTTTAAACAAATAAAAATCTGAAAAATGTGGTGTGCATTAGTATTCAGCCCCCTGTCCTCTGATACCTCTAAATACAATCCAGTGCAATCAATTGCCTTCAGAAGCCATCTAATTAGTTAATAGAGTCCTACTGTGTGTAATTTACTCTCAGCATAAATACACTTGCTCTGTGAAGGCCTCAGTGGTTTGTTAGAGAACACTGAAGAACAAACAGCATCATGAAGACCAAAGAACTCACCAGACAGGTCAGGGATAAAGTTCTGGAGAAGTTTAAAGCAGGGTTAGGTTATAAAAAAAATATCCCAAGCTCTGAACATCTCAAGAAGCACTGTTCAATCCATCATTCAAAAATGGAAAAAGTGTGGCACAACTGCAAACCTACCAAGACATGGCCGTCCACCTAAACTGACAGAGCGAGCAAGGAGAGCACTGGTCAGAGAAGCAGCCGAGAGGCCCATGATCACTCTGGAGGAGCTGCAGAAATCCACAGCTCAGGTGGGAGAATCTGTGCACAGGACAACTATAAGTCGTACACTCCACAAATCTGGCCTTTTTGGAAGAGTGGCAAGAAGAAAGCCATTGTTGAAAGACAGGCATAAGAAGCAAACATGTGGAAGAAGGTGCTTTGGTCAGATGAGACCAAAGTTGAACTTTTTGGCCTAAATGCAAAGCGCTATGTGTGGCGGAAAACTAACGCTGCTCATCACCCTGCACACACCATCCCCACTGTGAAACATGGTGGTGGCAGCATCATGCTATGGGGATGCTTTTCTTCAGCAGGGACAGGGAAGCTGGTCAGAGTTGATGGGAAGATGGATGGAGCTAAATACAGGGCAATCCTGGAAGAAAACCTGTTGGAGGCTGCAAAAGACTTGAGACTGGGAAGGAGATTCACCTTCCAGCAAGACAATGACCCTAAACATACAGCCAGAGCTACAATGGAATGGTTTAGATCAAAGAATATTCATGTGTTCGAATGGCCCAGTCAAAGTCCAGACCTAAATCCCATTGAGCATCTGTGGCAAGACTTGAAAATTGCTGTTCACAGACGCTCTCCATCCAATCTGGCTGAGCTTGAGCTATTTTGCAAAGAAGAATGGGCAAAAATTTCAGTGTCTAGATGTGCAAAGCTGGTCGAGACATGCTACCACAAAAGACTTGCAGCTGTAATTGCAGCAAAAGGTGGCTCTACAAAAGTATTGACACAGGGGGGCTGAATACTAATGCACACCACATTTTTATTTGTTTAAAACTTGGAAGACCATTTATCATTTTCGTTTCACTTCACAATTATGTGCTACTCTGTGTTGGTCTATCACAGTGGTTCCCAAACTTTTTCTCTGCTGGGCCCCCCTTTGGTAGATAAGAACATGGTAGATAGTTCGGTTTAGATAGTAGATAGTTTGGTAGATAGTTCCTCTTCCCATTTTATTTTAATGCCATCCATAGAGACCTTGTGTTTTGTTTTTTTTTAAATATTTTTTTTGGGGCTTTTTGCACCTTTATTGGATAGGACAGTGTAGAGACAGGAAATGAGCGGGAGAGAGAGACGGGGAGGGATCGGGAAATGACCTCGGGTCGGAATCGAACCCGGGTCCCCGGATTTATGGTATGGGGCAATTCCATGTAAATGTCAACCTCACCATGCAAAAATAAAGCAACATGTAATACATCAAAACCACTCCCAGAGATCTCACCTAGGCCTGTATTTTACAGATGTGAATAAGTTGAACCAATTTGTAACCAACCTAATATGTCACTGTCAGTCTTTCTTTCTTATAATGTAAAACCCAAGCTAAAATCAACTTTGATCATGTACAATTCTATATTATTGCCACAAGCCACAGAAATGTATGCAAAAATCCACAAAACAGCAAAACAATAGCCATCCTAAATATTATTTAAGAACTTTGATAGTTTTAGCTGATATTTAGAGAGTTTTTCAAAGGGTTATGGTGGTTAAATTGCTGATTTTCTAAACACATGCCATGTCTATTTCAGACGCGTCACATCCATAACGGAATTTCGTCACATCCATAACGCTGACTTTTCCTTCCGAAACTCTGCATGAAATACAAAATAT
The DNA here is from genome assembly GCF_027579695.1 of Neoarius graeffei. Lineage (NCBI taxonomy): Eukaryota > Metazoa > Chordata > Actinopteri > Siluriformes > Ariidae > Neoarius > Neoarius graeffei. The sequence goes on along the minus strand of NC_083579.1, from coordinate 12,097,036 downwards.
TTTAAACAAAGATTTTTTAATATTCACCTTGGACCCCTCTATCAAACGGATATCTCCATTTCGACATTAGATTTACAATTTCACAGAGTTTGATAAAAATGTACAGTCACCCAAGAAAAGCGATACTTTTTCTGTCACATCCATAACGCATCTTTTATTGGCATTTTCTGGCATGCCCTAGCTGTACTATGGGAATTGTTCTTGTTCTATCACTTCTCCAGTATGGTACAGCCTTAAAATATGCAACACCTGTTTAAATACTGGGAGACAATAAAACATGCACTGGGTCATTTGTTGCCATTTTGAGTTCAAGTGTCACGTCCATAACGCTGGAATTGCTCTATGGCGCCTTAGCCACCTGAGCCACGATGCCCCCCATAGAGACCTTGTTAACTGCCATAATCAAATTATAAATTTTTGAAATTTGACCTCCAAAAATTAGAGGAATTACCAAATACCGGTATATCCTCTACATGTGAGGGCGTTGGCAATTGAGGAAATGATGGGAAATGGGTTTGAATGAAATGACGTATCTGGAGATACCTGAAAAAGCTAGTTCTTGGAAATTGAAATTTGTTTACCAGCTCAGTGAAGCTTAGGAAAACCCCCTTTATGAAGAAATCTTTGCGAGTCTTAAGGCCCATGTGTTCCCATTGTTTGAAAGTGCTATCCAGTCTGGAAGCTGGGAAAAGAGGGTTATCACAAATAGGGCACAAGCTAGCACTTTAAGACAGACAACACACTGCGGTCTCTCCTCGTTACCCACCGTTGTACAGGTGAAGCCAAAGACGAGATATGCGTCGTCATATTTTCTTGTCTTTGCCTTGGAATGAACTTGCTTTGGAAGCACATTTGGCGATGCTTCATCCTCTGATTTGCGTTTTATGTGGGAGCCCCGCGCCCCCTGCCAAAAACTTCTCCATGTTATGTTAGCAGTGTAATTCATACATTCCATCTGCGCCCCCCCTGCCCGCAATGGCTCTGCGCCCCCCACTTTGGGAACCACTGGTCGATCACACAAAATCTCAAACTTTTAAGTTTGTGGTGGTTAGGTGGAAAAATGTGAAAAAGTTCAAGGGGTATGAATACTTTTGCAAGGCACTGTATGTATTTTATATGTTGAAAATCTAAAAATGCCAATTTAGTTGTCATTTGAGCATATGACTGAAACAAATTCTCTGAAACGGAAAATAGGAGGCTGTACTCTGTGTCAGTCTTGAATTAACTGTCTGTGGTTCAGTGCTCTTGAAGCAGTGTAATTGGCCGCATGCACAACCCTTTGAATTCATTGTTTCTGAGCTTTGATACCAGATGGATGATGCAGTGGAAGCCGATGAAACCACCGCGATGCTGAAACAAGGTGTGGCGCGCTAGTCATGCGCGTCCTTTCTGATGTCTTCCATCCACCTCATTGTTGAATCAGACAATCTCATATCTCATTATCTCTAGCCGCTTTATCCTTCTACAGGGTCGCAGGCAAGCTGGAGCCTATCCCAGCTGACTACGGGCGAAAGGCGGGGTACACCCTGGACAAGTCGCCAGGTCATCACAGGGCTGACACATAGACACAGACAACCATTCACACTCCCGTTCACACCTACGGTCAATTTAGAGTCACCAGTTAACCTAACCTGCATGTCTTTGGACTGTGGGGGAAACCGGAGCACCCGGAGGAAACCCACGCGGACACGGGGAGAACATGCAAACTCCGCACAGAAAGGCCCTCGCCGGGCACGGGGCTCGAACCCGGACCTTCTTGCTGTGAGGCGACAGCGCTAACCACTACACCACCGTGCCGCCACAACAGACAACCTGTAATCCTTTTATTTGTTTAAGGATCGCGTCCTTGTTAAAGTCTGTGAACAGTATTTCTGCTGAAGCCCAAAGGCAGTCTTTTACTATTTGAGTCTGAGAACGGTTTTTTGGCCCGCGCCAAAATCCAAGCCGTCTCAAAAGACGCCTCTGTTAAACGCTCTGCAGTGGAGGTTGTCCTGTGGATAAGATTTTGCTGCTCACAGTGAAGCAGTGAGCTGCGCTGTTTTAACCTCCGCCAAGGAGGTTATGTTTTCGGTAGCGTTGGTTTGTTTGTTGGTTTGTCTGTTAGCAACATTATGGAAAAAGTTATGAACGGATTGCTCTGAAATTTTTTCCAGAGGTGTGACTGGGCCCAAGTAACAATCCATTAAATTTTGGCGGTGATCCGGATCACCTTCTGGATCCCGGAATTTTTTAAAGGATTCTTGGCGGAGGTCTGCGCTCTCCGAGTGCTTTTCTAGTTTGTTTGGTTGGTTTGTCTGTTAGCAACATTACGGAAAAAGTTATGAACGGATTGCTCTGAAATTTTTTCCAGAGGTGTGACTGGGCACAAGTAAAGCCTCGGTCACAACCGGACGTACGATTTTTTTTTGGCCGTGCGATTTTTGGCGTTTCCCAAATCACTGCGGGTTTTTTTTTTTGTTCGTGGAGAAAGATGCACGTTGGCCGCAAGTTTGTTTTGCAACCTTGAAAAAAATGTAAGCGCCCGTAGAGTTTATTTGACATGACAAAAAATCTCTGCGGCCAGTCTACGGCTCGAAAATCAGCACGTTACACGCGTGCCCTCCGTGCGTTTTTTGCACGTAGACCGGCCGTAGGAGCACGTACGGCCGGTTGTGACCGAGGCTTAACAATCCATTAAATCTTGGCAGTGATCCGGATCACCTTCTGGATCCTGGATTTTTTTTTAAAGGGTTCTTGGCGGAGGTCTGCGCTCTCAGAGTGCTTTTCTAGTTCGTTTGTTTGGTTTGTCTGTTAACAACATTACGGAAAAAGTTACGAACAGATTGCTCTGAAATTTTTTCCAGGGGGTGTGACTGGGCCCAAGTAACAATCCGTTAAATGTTGGCGGTGATCCGGATCACCTTCTGGATCCCGGATTTTTTTTTTAAAGGATTCTTGGCGGAGGTCTGCGCTCTCCGAGTGCTTTTCTAGTCCTCTTTCTTATTTCACATTAAGCCAGGCAGATAACTTGGATTGAAATTTGGATGCGCAGTTTTGAAATGGCGCTCCAAGTTGCTTCGTTTGAAACAGGCGTGGGTTTGTTTGCATATTAAGCACAGGGGTCATGCCATGAAGAATAAATAAGAATTCGTCTGTCCACTTTCCTGTGCTCATCTTGTATGCTTCGTACCTTTCGTTTTTTACTGGGTACACCTGACGTTTGCCTGCTCGTCCCCTCTCCGGCGTCTTCATGCTGATTTTCGTTTGGTTTTTGCCCTTTTTTTTAAAATTAAAAACCGATCCATTGTGCCTGCATCTCACGCTGGCTAGCGGAGCAAGCGTGCACTGCGGCCAGGTTTAACACCATTAAGCCTTAATTCTTAATAAAAATACTTAATACTACAAAAACGCAAACAACTGCATTAAGTATAATGCAGATGTTTGCGTTTTTGTAGTGCAGTGTTGACTGTTTATGGAGCACATTTGAAAAAATGTATTGGCTGTGTTTTAAGCTACTATAAGCTACTATGCGAGTGCGAGCCACCAATTAAAGCTTGACGAGCCGCGCAATGAGTGTCTCTGGTATAGAACATCGCAGCTTTTCTTCTTGCTTTCCGTTACCGTAGTCGGTCTTTCACGTTTCATTTGCACACTCGCGCCCTCCATTTTCCTCTCCTGTTTAAATTTGTATCCCACAATGCCTTGCGTGAACGGGGAAAGCCCACTACATCATGCATGATGTAGGATCTTGTATTGGGTCATGGTGAAGCAGGAAAAAATAGCGGAGAATTTAGGGCCACGTGGCCTTAGTCATTAATTGTTCTGTTTTTTAAAAAAAATCGGAGGCTTGTGATTCGAATTCAGTAGCTTTCGGTCCACTAAACAAAAATAATTGGGTGTCCGGGGGGGGGGCGCAATGTACGACATACCCGGAGCAGTTGGGGGTTGGGTTTCTTGCTCAAGGGCACTTCAGCCATTCCAGCTGCTCCAGGGAATCGAACCAGTGACCTTTTGGTTCTAAAGCTGCTTCTCTAGCCGTTCAGCCGTGGCTTTTCCTATTTTTTTTTTTTTGGACCTAAAATGTGTCCCTTTTTTTTTTTTTTTTGTGGGGACTGGAGGTCAGGAAAGTCTTTAAAATCTCTCTCTACACAAGTGGATGAAAATTGATAATCCGTTTAGTTTAATCTTTTTTTTTGAGTTATGTACAAGAAACAGCATCATTAACCTGGTGTAATCGAACGCTCTTGTATATTGTAATATTTCAAGCGATTTTACATCTTTAACTACAAATGTGTGAAATGCATGCAAAAGATTTAATATAAAATTTAGATTTCAACAAGTGTCGCCAGGCAAAACAAACCTCGCCCGGCAGCACCTATTTTATACCTATATTGCCGCTTTTCCACTACCAACGCGAGCTGAGTTGGGCTGAGCCGTGTCGGGCTGAGTCGAGCTGATCGGGGCTGTTGGAGTTGCATTTCGACTACAACCGCACTGAACCTTGCTGGCTGGAAGTGGGTGGACACATTGGGTGGAGTTAGCGAAAGTGGGTGGATGTCACGTGATGTCGTTAGGCGGCGCAAACAGTGACATCAGTGACCTTTTAAGCGGTAGTCTCACGACCCGGATAGTAAACAATAAACATGGAGGACATGGAGTCGTTAGTGTTGCTGGTCTTGGTGCTGTGGCTTGTTGTCACCGACAACGCCAACAGATACTGGCAAGAGCGTATAGATGAGGCGAGGCGCATAAGGCTTCAGAAATTCTCGTAATTTGTAATTCTTCTTCTTCCGGGTTTACGGTGTTTACAGATCCCAGCGTGCTCGCGGGGCGTGTGTGGGCATGTGAGGACACTCCTCCTCACCAATCAGTGCACAGGGGAGTGTCTCCTCACGCCCCTAGCCCTACTCGGCTCGGTTTGGCTCGCTTCAGCCCCACTCCAAAACCGTGCGAGTTTTGGGTGCTGAGTAGGGCTTAAGCGAGCTGAGTCGTGCTGCTCTGAGGTAGTCGAACCGCGAGCCGTGTCGGGCTGAAGTGAGCTGAAAAAGGGTAGTGGAAAAGGTCCAAAAGTGACTAAACCCGCATGTGCAGGCGCACAGTAACTCCGTGTTTTGAAAGTATTGCAGTGTTCCTGAAAAACTTTCCTTAACATCAGTCATATTGTCTGACGTTGGGCAGATCTATAGGGGTGTTCACACGGCACATATTTGCATCGATGCTGCACTGATATATTTTGTTGCGATATATCTTACACCGGTGTAAGTTTTGTGGAGCGTTCACACGTCACAACCCTGCTTACTAGAGAGAAGCGTGTTAGCACCGGTGCAGCCCCACTGGTGTTCACACGGCAGTTTTTGCGACCGTGCTATACGATAGTAATAATGCGGAAATGAAATATGCGCATGCGTGAAAATGTACTTCCTTTTCCCGGTTGTCATGGCATCACCAAGCGCCAGGAAAACAACGTGGATGAAACACCAGTGTTGCCAGATACTGCTGACGTTTTCCAGCCCAAAATATGTTCAAATCCGCCAAAATGCACTTAAAACCGCCCAATCTGGCAACACTGGAAGACACGCAGTTCTGTTGTTGATATTCGCCATTTTGGAAGCGCAAAATACCAGGATGCAAATTATGCAATGCCCGTATGTAATCAACTCTCCTCATGCGTAGCGAGTCTACCCCTGTAGCGTTCAGACGTCCCATTTTATATCGGTGCTGCCCCGCAAACTAGCATTTACTCCGGAGTAAATTTCTTAAACCACCTCCCGAGCAGGGTTAGATTTGCACCGGTTTAAGCAGCTTTCAGGGGCGACACCGGTATAACTTTGTACCGTGTGAACGCTCTACCGGGGCAGCCCCGGTGCTACACCGGAGTAAAAGTTGCCGTGTGAACACCCCTCATGTCAGACATTTTCAGACCTTGTCAGACAATCTTAGCTTTGTGTAAAATGAATGAAAACAAGCAAGAAAATCAAGGACTATTATTTATTCGACCACATCCTTTCCAGCCCATTGAAACGGTCCGTTACTGATATTTTTTGTATCAGTTTATCGTTGAACACATCCAAGCTCATTTCTGAATTTCTCAAGCAGACGGTTGTTTGTTAGTTTCCTCATCCTGCTCATCAAAGCTCTCGTAGCCTGCATCAAGATCAGAATCCTGCTCATAACACTCCTCCGTCTGAGGAACAGGTTCTTCAACATCTCCATCAGAACCAGCCACAGCTTCACTTTCAACATCAACAATACAAAACACATCTGAACATCTTGCTGCTGGTTCCTGCAAGTCTTGACAGCACGATCAGTAGTCACAAAGCATGAGTTTTTTACCGTAATCGTAACGAAGCCAAGGCTTCCCAACTCGCCATGCTTCTTGAAAACGACGACATGGCTGCTTCCCCCATTCGGAATTGACAGATGTTTTCCTTTTGAAAGCAACTTGTGGTTTGACGGTGTCCGATTTTGCATTTTTTCCAAAAAAACAATGGATATTTTGACAGCGAGCAACCAAAAGAGGTAGTAAGGCAACTTTTGATTGGATAAAGGGAGAGGCCTCAATAGACAGACAGGCCCGTTTCAAGCTATTTGGGGGCCCTAGGCAAAGGGGGATCTGGGGCCCATAATTATCCCCCCCTCAACGAAAGGCCTTATGGCCGCCTACCCACTGAAGACTTAATAAATAAACTAGTGCTGTCAAAAATGTCGCGTTATTAACGCGTTAACTTGACTCAATTTTAACGGTGATCATTTTTTTATCGCGAGATTAACGCTCTGTGACATGATGCCACGCCCCGCACAGCCAGAGTCCTCTGCCCTCCCCCGAAGAGCCACAGTGCTCGGCTTAGGTTTCGTTTTCCCATCGGCGGCTCCAGCCCCACTTTACAGTGGCTGTGACAAGACGTGCTATGCTCTGTAATAAAAAAAAAAAAAAAACATTGGTACAACCAGTCTTCGAACTATGCCGATATTTTCAGGGGGGTCCCTTATTTTCCCTTGGGGGGGTGCTTGCGCTTGTCTCAGAGCGCGGCTCTCCATCGCGCACTCACTTCGGATATGCAAATGCTTCCCGTTACACACGATTGCTATGTCAATAAACATCATTTTGCCAATATTTTCGAGACCCCCCAACATTTCCCAAATCATGTTTTCAAGGGATCTCATGTCTGTTTCAGGGGATCTCGGATCCCCCGAGTACCCCCGTAGTTCGAACGGTGAGCAAGCCCATTCACTTTTTTATGCTGATAAGAGAATTACAATGGCTTTTCATGTGACAAAAATGTGCGATTAAATTGCGATTAATCGCGAGTTAACTATGACAGTCGCGACATTAATCGCGATTAAATATTTTAATCGCTTGACAGCACTAAAATAAACATCACACATTGTAATCATTCTTACGATTTTTACTTAATAAATGAACTCTTTACATTATTATAAATAATTATCAAACCCAATTAAACACAAGAATAGACAAAATATACACACATATATATATATATATATATATATATGAAAATAAGACAAAGTAATATAAAATGTGCAAATAACATACTAAATATTTACAGTATATACACAAGTAGAAATGACTTCAAATGGTGATTAAATGATTACAAACATGAATAAGAATCTTAATAAGAACCAGCACACACAAAAAAGTGCAAAAGGTATAGAAAACCACATAAAAATTTAAGAATACACAACTAGAATCATGGGCAAAATGTCTAAAACTGCTGCTTGCAGGCTTTGGCTTCAGCAAAGGCAGCCACAATACCCTCCATGTCCAAAGACCTGCGGACATCACATTCAATCGAATGTTTCCTTGCAGAAAGTTCGGGTTTCTTAGCTGAATTACTGCATTAATATCCGACCAAGGTCACAAACGTAGCCTGTTTGTCAAAAAGAGCTTTCTCGTGAGCCGTGCTACTCCATTCATGCTCACGACACACTAGCAACTTCTGATGAAAGCCATGCAGCTCGCTGAAACTAACTCTATGACATTTTGATAAACACAATAAGTTAATCTGGGACAAGTTAACAGTCTTTCACCTATTTGTGTGGCACATATTAGAATTTTTAGCCAGTCCTTGCAAGTTTGTAAGCCTGTTGTGCATGACAACGTTTACATCACTGTTATAAACACTGTCTACAAGATAACTACCATTAACGTAAGCTAGCTACCAAATTTGCTTGTCGACCCGCTTGGTATTAATGAGTGTGTACATTCTCACTTACCAGTGTCTTGTTTTTTTCTGTCTTCCGCTTCCCTTTTCTTCTTTCTCTTCTGGCTCCCTGAGGGGTAATTTCGCTTCATATTTGTTTTTTTGTTTTTTGCCGCGGAGCTCTGCAACCACTTGACTGGACGGAGATGGGCATTGAGGGGTTGACAACAGACTGTCATTGCATTTTTCGGCCAAGCATGTAGGGGGGCGCTGTTGTGCATTAGGGGGCCCCCCTTGGAACTAGGGTATTTCAACAAGTGTCATTAGGCGCTGCGCTGCCGCGCTCAAAAAGTTGTCATTGCTATTGAATACATAACCAGTCGTTCGGCAGCGGGGGCCCTTCGAGGGCTGGGGCCCTAGGCAATTGCCAAGTCTGCCTACCTTGTTGCAACAGGTCTGTAGACAGACCAATCAGAGCCATCCATACAGTGACACCAAGGTAAACAAATACGGCGCGAATGCATTCGGACAGCATATCGATCGATAACGTATCTTCTCAATGAACTACGTAGGTAGCTGCGAGAAAACTCTGTGCACCATTGACGTGTATTTAAGGTATGCGAAACCGCGTAGAGACATCGATGCATGGAGTATTAAGCCCTATTCGTACGGGATAAGTATTACCTGTGGACCTCTGGTAGTTCGGAATAATTACAGAGAATGTCTGATTTTTTTTTTTTTTGGGGGGGGGCTTTTTTCACCTTTATTGGATAGGACAGTGTAGAGACAGGACAGGAAATGAGCGGTAGAGAGAGACGGGGAGGGATCGGGAAATGACCTCGGGTCGGAATCGAACCCGGGTCCCCGGATTTATGGTATGGCGCCTTAGCCACCTGAGCCACGACACCCCTGAGAATGTCTGAGTTCTTAGTCCCGTGCGAATGCGCCATGTCCGTAATTTCCCAAGTAATAATTCCGCCGTGAATTACCTACTGTGTTTCGGCAAAACACAGACGTCCAGTGGTAATCCAAGTCCCGTGTGAATGCGCATGTCTGTGTTTGTAATTATTAGTGCTGTCAAGCGATTAAAATATTTAATCGCGATTAATGTCGCGACTGTCATAGTTAACTCGCGATGAATCGCAATTTAATCGCACATTTTTGTCACATGAAAAACCATTGTAATTCTCTTATCAGCATAAAGTGAATGGGCTTGCTCACCGTTGGAACTACGGGGGTACTCGGGGGATCCGAGATCCCCTGAAACAGACATGAGATCCCTTGAAAACATGATTTGGGAAATGTTGGGGGGTCTCTAAAATATTGGCAAAATGATGTTTATTGACATAGCAATCGTGTGTAACGGGAAGCATTTGCATATCCGAAGTGAGCGCGCGATGGAGAGCCGCGCTCCGAGACCAGCGCAAGCCCCCCCAAGGGAAAAAAGGGACCCCCCGAAAATATCGGCATAGTTCGAACACTGGTTGTACCAATTTTTTTTTTTTTATTGCAGAGCATAACACGTCTTGTCACAGCCACTGCAAAGTGGGGCTGGAGCCGCCGATGGGAAAACGAAACCTAAGCCGAGCACCGTGGCTCTTCGGGGGAGGGCAGAGGACTCTGGCTGTGCGGGGCGTGGCATCATGTCACAGAGCGTTAATCTCGCGATAAAAAAATAATTATCGCCGTTAAAATTGAGTCAAGTTAACGCGTTAATAACGCGACATTTTTGACAGCACTAGTAATTATTAAACGCGCGTCTCTTGTACTTTTCTGGAGTGAATAATGGAGGATACGGGCGAAATTTTGATAAACAGCATTTCAGGGGCAAGTGGTAGTAGGCCTATCCCGTATTTGAACCAGATAAGCGTTTTGAACTCCTGTCTACTAGTGTTGTGACGTTCGCGAACGAACCGATTCTTTTGAACGGCTCCTAGGCATGAACGATGAGAACCGAGTCTCGAGCTGGGGGAGCCGTTCTTCCTGTCGTTCTTTTTCTGTACCGGGTTTCAGATGAAAAAGCTTTTGCCCGAGGACAAGTAGGCTAAACAGCATTTGCCTTTTATTTATTCAAGTTTTATCTGTTTGCCTAATAGTTCAAATTGTTTTGTATATAGTTTATAATGTTGTTGTGTGATATTAATGATATTATGGGAAAACTACTTTGCACGGACGTTCATTTAATTTATTCTATCGTCATTTTGTTTGTTCTATTTTTGTGTATTTTATTTATTTATCTGTTTGTCTAGTTGTATTTTTCTAAATATATTTTTTGCATTAATAGTTTGTTTTTTCCTATTAAAATAATCTTGTGTTCTTGTTATAACTTTATCTATTTATCTGACTGTTTAGTTGTATCTATTTTTGTTACAATTTCAATATTTTTAATATAGAAAGTTTGTTTTTTTCTATTAAAATGTTCTTGTGTGATAACTAGTTCTTGTGTTATATTTATTGTAGTGCTGTCAAAAATGTTGCGTTATTAACGCGTTAACTTGACTCAATTTTAACGGCGATTAATTTTTTTATCGCGAGATTAACGCTCTGTGACATGATGTAGGTTTTTCATGATGTAGGGCGCGCTAGTAGAGATGGGATTTATGGCTCTTTGATGGGATCCGCATCTTTGTGATCCGTTCTTTGAAAAGAGCCGTTCAAAAGACTGGCTAATTTGGCTCTTTTTAAATATTTATTCAGTTTTAAGAAGACAGCGTCTAAAGAAGCCAGATCCCTCTGAACTGTAAACTCAATGCTATCCCAGAAATCCGTCCTGTAATATGCAAATTTGGCCGCCTCTGATTGGACAGCACGACGCATCAACAGGCAGAAAGTGTAAAAGTACAAAATGTGTTAAGTGAGCTGAAACAGTAAAGATCAGATTCAATGCAATATTTATCAACGAACAACTTAAACTTAATATAATAGTGTACTTTATATTATAATCAAGCATGTCAAGCCTACCATCACTGTGTAACCTGTCTCTCTGATTAGAGACCAACTCAAGCAGTAGATCATTTCACTCATGGTTCTTTTGCTAGCCCTGCTCCGGTGCTCGGCTTAGGTTTCACTTTGCAGTGGCTGTGTCAAGACTTGTTATGCTTTGCAATAAAAAAAAAAAAATCGGTACAAAGCAAGCCCATTCACTTTTTTATGCTGATAAGAAAATGACTGGTTTTTTATGTGACAAAAATGTGCGATTAAATTGCGATTAATCGCGAGTTAACTATGACTGTCGCGACATTAATCGCGATTAAATATTTTAATCGCTTGACAGCACTAATTTATTGTAGTTGTATCTATTTTGTATCTCAGACTTAAATATTTTTGTAAAACAAGTGTTTTTCTATAAAATATTCTTGCGTTCTTGATAACTATGTTCTTGAGTGGGTTTTTTTTTTTTTTTTTTACAGAAAAGCCGTTCTGCATGGACATTCATTGAAGCCCTCACTGTTTGTTTTTTAATGGTTATTTATGAGCGTTTAGGGGTTACAATAATGCAAGTCTAGGTTGCTTTATATAAAAGGTATGTCCAGAAATATTGATGTCACTGTCTAAGCAGAGGGATCTGGCTTCTTTAGACGCTGTCTTCTTAAAACTGAATAAATATTTAAAAAGAGCCAAATGAGCCAGTCTTTTGAACAGCTCTTTTCAAAGAACGGATCACAAAGATGCGGATCCCATCCAAGAGCCATAAATTCCATCTCTACAAGACGAAACAGGATGCTGTGAACTTACGACACATCCGGTCACAATGTCTGTAAATTCAGTGAATTACAGACTTTTGCTTATCCCGTCCGAATGCGCCACACAATAACGCAGAGGTGCGGGGGTAATTGCGAATTACCAGAGGTCCATAGGTAATACTTATCCCGTGCGAATCGTACTTTAGAATTTTGTTTATTAAGTTGCGATAAATACGATATTTTGTGAGGTGTGTTTTTCTCACGTTAAATTGAGGCATGTTTATATTATTAATTACAATAGCTATCGGTCAGGTTTACTGACGTTTATGTTAATCACGTAGGACAACTGAATTTTTCGTCTGTCATGACCGGTGTCCGATATTTCAGGAACACTGGTATTGTATCTGTGTCATATGAAAATTCATTGTTATGCCAAAAACATGATACAAAACAAAAGACAAACCGGTCGGACAAGTGTGTGTGAATCGCGAGCCTCCTTCCCACTCGCCTTTTGTGGTTTCACTCTGGAATGCCAAGCATGTTCTGTGGTTAAATCTAGGAACGTCGGTCACGTTCTCTCAAGACGACGAGACGATAAATTAGCGTCTCGTGTCTCGTCAGGAGGATTCCTCTGCCTTCACTTCTGGTTCTCTCCGAAACATCAGCCAGATCAGCTGCATGTGATTTGTTAATTAAAGAAGAACTGAAGGCAAATTTATCATCAAAATTCTATTTCTCTCATTTTATTAAATATCGGAATGCGTTTTCGATGGCTATTTTGTCACTGCGATAGCAAGTTGAGTGTTTGTAATAGATCAGTCCATACGTCAAAGCAATGGCTGTAAACGAGATTATCGTCGAGACCTGTACGAGAGGAAATAAAACGTACAGCGGAAATCAAAGTGACCAACATCTGCCAACGCTGTCAAAAGACGCGCGCGCACTCCTTCGAACGCTGACGTAATCAAGCCGGAAGTTTTCCCTGTGTCCGAAATCGCTCCGTACTCACTATATAGCGTGGACGCCGTTTTTGTCGCGCTGTCCAAAACCTTAGTGAGGATTATGTAGGAAATGTGCTCGGTATAATAATATATGGATTTATTACAAAAATACATGCATGCGTTTTTATTATTTTGAAAACCCACCAGCCGCCTGATCTGGCACGTTTTAATCGTGCGACAGTAATGACGTAAACACCAGCGTGACGGACTCGTCCTTATCCTGTCGTCTTTCCAACTCTTCTCTACTCCACGTTGGTTTGAAGTCATATGGAATAATCTCCATCACTGATGAAGCTGGCAAATCTCGAAATTGGAATGATATGGCGATCTGGCTGCTGCGTAAACAGTTTTCAAAATGGCGGCGCCGACCCTTCACGTGTCTGGTGAAGATCACGCGGATAAGCAACGCCTGCCGTGGACCAAACGAACTACATTCAACGTGGCTAAAAACCGAAAAGGCCGATAAGTGTAACGTAATATAATATGCCGATACGAGTCACGATCTAAAGGCCCGGTCCCACTGCACTTACGGATGCAAAGAGGATGTAAAACGTAAAAAAATCTTTGCCATCCGTTGGAAAACGCTATGCATCCGTTGTGTACTCATTGCATACGTGCTTCATACGCTCTATCCATCGAGCATCCGTCCACTGTGATTTCATCCGCGCAAAAAGTTTTGAGCTGCACAAAACTTTTAGAACGGATGAACTTTCCGCCGTGTACGATGTAAATCCGCGACATATACGAGCAACAAACGTTCTATGTCCGTTATCATCCGTTAAACGTCTGCTGTATCCTCTCTGCATCCTCTGGGCATCCTCGCAACTCACATCCACTGCAGCTGAAAACGGAAAGAGGGAGGAAAGATAAGGTACATGAAACGTCTATTCATCGTTAGTAGCACGGAAATAGAAAGGATGTAAGCGTATGCATCTCGTATACAAAGTATTCAAAACGGACAAAGCGTTTATATCTGGGATGTATCTCGTATATTTAGGATGTCTGGAGTATGTCTAGAGTATGTAGAAGGACACCTAGCGGACAATCGATATTTTGTATGAAAAGGGGGAGAAAATCATCTAGTAGTAGAGATGTATTGATGTAGCCGCCAGCACGTCTTTCCGCTTTATGCTGACGGCGTGCGTGCTGCATCCCTTTATATCCGCGGAGCAGACGCAATTCATACCCCCCGCATGCGCAGTGAACGGTCTGCATCCGATATACATCCGTGCAACATGCCCTTTGTTTCCGTTAGGCGTACGTGATGCATCCCCTTCATCCGCTATGCATCCGCTCTTTCTGCTATGCGTCCGCTTCTCAGTTATCACCGGTAACCCCTTCGGAGCTGTCATCCACTTCCATCCGCTTTCATCCGCTAGGCTTCCTATGAACATGCGTTTAACATCCCCGCTATATACTACCCACGTCCATTCTTTTCCGTTCTGTTTTTGCAAATTTTCGCCAATTTTGTCCATTTCTGGAGCGGATGAAAACGGATAGCGCCACCCCCGAAATTTTGTTCGTCTGCTGTGTCCTTTTTGCATACGTTTTGTGTCCATCAGCCAGTGGGACCGGGCCTTAAGGTTAATAAAACCGAAAACGTAATTGAATAACACGTTAAAGTTTAAAAATGACTTTCCCCGTTAATTATTCCACAGCATGTTTAAATTCTCTATTCTGATTGGTCAGAAGTTTTTTTTTTTTTTTTGTATAACAGCAGATCCGACCGCAACACGAATCTCAGGTTTATTTTAACCTCGTAGTTCGAATACGTTACCATTTCTATAGCAACTGCGCCCAAGAACTGGCTTGTTTTGTTGATGTAACTATAAACTGATAAAAATCGGTACCCTTTGGGTACATGTAGCTACTGCTTATAAAAAAAATAGCTTTCTGATCCCGTGTCCATACAGTAAATATATATAATATCAAGACATTAGCCAGAGCCACCTTCATCAGACACGTCAACTAAAGCGTTCACACGGCGTAATAAGTCTTCGAGCAACGTTCCCGCTGCGTAATTTTCATTTATACGGCATACATGTGACGTATCGAAGCTGCAACGGATTTTTAAGCGCGGACTTAAAAATACGCCGCGCCCTGGCGTACAAGGAGATCGTGTTGCGCGTCCTCGAGTATTAGCTACGTAAACTGGCGATGCTGTGACGTTCCTTTCGTACCGCCGCGTATCCTGATACGCCGTACATGCGCAAGGCTGAAACGCCAACGTGTCAGCCAAGCAAAAACGAAAATTGAAAAAATGAACGCGAATAACAAAAGTTTGACCAATTATACTTTTATTCTTAGTTTTCACGAAGGAGACGATTCATTCCCGCGTTGTAATCGCAAACCGGGCGGATCGCTGAAAAGATTCCGTTGTCTTCGCTGCCTTCTCGAGTTCTTGTCGAACGGCTGGAATTTGTGGCATAAATATCACCTGACAAAAAAGTGTGACGCAACCTTTCAGACGGACCAAACAAAAGCCGTGATAATAAATCGAAAGGTGAATTTTCTTAAAATAAACACCGCTTACCTGACATCGAATCGGTAGCCTTGGCGAACCACGAGGTGAATTTCATTTATCTGCCGATTTATCTTCCGATACTGCGAAGTTATAACGAGGTTTCTCTTATTTCGTTTCTGGTTGTGATTGGTTCCGAGGTTTATCAAGGAGTAGAACGGGTCATCAAGTGCTGATTGGTTACGAAGTTTCGCTATCGTTACACTCATTCTTACAACACGATGACGTAGCGGCTCCGCCTCTATGAGGCAGTCGACACAAAAACTATATGTTGGCGATATAACCGCTGGCAAAATGCTGTTATATAAGAGGAGGAAAACACTTCGAGACGTGCTCAAAGTTACTGGAAAATAATCGTCAGGGTGGGAACAAGACCTCCACGCCACACCGGCCCAACATTGATTATCGTACTAAAACAGCATGCCTCGGAGTGTTTAGTTCTGTCCTCACTGGCTTTCCAAGTTGCACAGAAAATGCAAGATTTACAACGTACATCAGTCCTTGGTGCAAGGAAACGAATATTTTAAATGTTCATCTTATACGGTGGTATGCAAAAGTTTGGGCACCCCTGGTCAAAATTGCTGTTACTGTGAACAGTTAAGCAAGTTGAAGATGAAATGATCTCCAAAAGGCATAAAGTTAAAGATGACTCATTCCCTTTATATTTAAAGCAAAAACAATTTTTCTTCTTTTACATTTTCAAAATGACAAAAAAGGAAAAGGGCCCGAAGCAAAAGTTTGTGCACCCTGCATGGTGAGTACCTATGTAGTAACACCCCCTTTGGCAAGTATCACAGCTTGGAAACACTTTGTAGCCAGCTAATAATCTTTCAGTTCTTATCTGGGGGATTTTCACACATCCGTCCTTGCAAAAGGCTTCCAATTCTACAAGTTTCTTGGGCTGTCTTGCATGCACTGCTCTTTTGAGATCTATCCACAGATTTTCAATGATGTTTAGGTCGGGGGACTGTGAGGGCCAGGGCAAAACCTTCAGCTTGCGTCTCTTGAGGGATTCCATTGTAGATTTTGAGGTGTGTTTTGGATCGTCGTCTTATTGTAGGACCCGTCCTCTTTTTAACTTCAACTTTTTTACAGATGGTGTGATGTTTGTTTCCAGAGTTTGCTGGTATTTATTCGAATCCATGCTTCCCTCGACCAATGAAATGTGCCCTGTGCCACTGGCTGCAACACAACCCCAAAGCATGATCGATCCACACCCATGCTTCAGAGTTGGAGAGGTGTTCTTTTCCTGGAATTTGGCACCCTTTTTTCTCCAAACATACCTTTGCACATTGTGGCCAAAAAGTTCTATTTTGATTTCATCAGTCCACAGGACTTGTTTCCAAAATGCATCAGGCTTATTTAGATGTTCGTTTGCAAACTTCAGACGCTGAATTTTGTGGCTAGGACGCAGGAAAGGTTTTCTTCTGATGACTCTTCCATGAAGGTCATATTTGTTCAGGTGTCGCTGCATAGTAGAACCGTGCACCACCACTCCAGGGTCTGCTAAATCTTTCTGAAGGTCTTTTGCAATCAAACAGGGGTTTTTATTTGCCTTTCTAGCAATCCAACGAGCAGTTCTTTCAGAAAGTTTTCTTCATCTTCCAGACCTCACCTTGATCTCCACTGTTTCTGTTAACTGCCATTTCTTAATAACATGAGGAACGCTCACATAACATATACTATGTTATGTTAGTGTGTGTCGCTCGCGTCTCTCTCCCCCGTCTCGCTCGCGTCTCTCTCCCCTGTCTTGCTCTCTCGTGTCTCGCTCGCCGCTCTCTCGTGTCTCGCTCGCCGCTCTCTCGTGTCTCGCTCGCCGCTCTCTCGTGTCTCGCTCGCCGCTCTCTCGTGTCTCGCTCGCCGCTCTCTCGTGTCTCGCTCGCCGCTCTCTCGTGTCTCGCTCGCCGCTCTCTCGTGTCTCGCTCGCCGCTCTCTCGTGTCTCGCTCGCCGCTCTCTCGTGTCTCGCTCGCCGCTCTCTCGTGTCTCGCTCGCCGCTCTCTCGTGTCTCGCTCGCCGCTCTCTCGCTCCCGTGTGTGTCTCTCTCGTGTGTCTCTTTGGATTACAAAATTTCTCACAATATATCTCTATATCACACTATATCTCACAATAACATTACAGTCTGAGGAAACGGCTACTTGAAAACACTTTGCTACGTTCTTGTAGCCTTCTCCTGCTTTGTGAGCATCAATTATTTTATTATTCAGAATGTGAGGGAGTTGCTTCGAGGAGCCCATGGCTGTTGATTTTAGGGACAAGTTTGAGGAGTCAGAGAATTTATACAGCTTTGAAATCTGTATCGTCTTCAACGAAGAATTTGAACAAGCCACAGCTCAATAAGCTAATTAAGGTCTGGAAGCTTGGTAAAAGTTACCTGAGAACTCAAATGTATTGGGGTGCCCAAACTTTCACATGGCGTTCCTTTTTCTTTTTTCACTCTCCAATTGTACAAAACAAAAAATAATACACACATCTTGCAGAAAACGCTGAAAAGAAATGTCGTCTTTACTGTACCTTTATGCCTTTTGGTGCTCAGTTCATCTTCTGCTCACTTAACTATTCACAGTAACAGACATTTTCAGTCAGGGTGCCCAGACTTTTGCATGCTACTGTGTTTAGATATTTGTATTTACAAACCCGTTTAGACTAGGTACTTTTTTTTAAACTTATTTAGCTAAAATTTGAATAAACTTGATGTATGAGATAAACGCCACGGTGTGATGTGATTGCAGGTGTGAGCACGTTGGTGCTGCCGGAGAGCTCCATGGCTCAGTTTCAGGAAGTGATGCGTCAGCAGCTGGAGAGCTCCATGCACACCGAGCTGGAGAAGCTGTCGAATACGGCGAAAGGAGCCGACGCTGAGGTGAGCATCACCGCCCGGATGATCCTAGTTGTACTAATCATTCCAAAGGAGAAAGAAAAACGCTAGCTCGGCTAATTTCTCTTCAACTCGGCAACAAATACACCCATCCGTCCACCTGTTGCTCTGTTTGACGCGGTTCTCTAATCAGCACAACGCATCAAATCGCGCGGATAGAAGCCAAGAGCTTCAGCTCACTTTACTCAAACATCAGAACGGGGAACATTGTGATCTCGCAGCGAAGTGTGACTTTGTTTCACCGTAGCATGGATGTTGGGTTGAGCCCAATGGACTGGTTCGAGTATTTCAGAAACGGCTGATCTCCTGGGGTCTTCTCACACAAACAAGAGTCTCTAGAGTTTACACAGACCGAGTGGTGCGAAAAACAAAAAACATCGAGTGAGCAAGCAAGAGTTCTGTGGGTGGAAACAAACGCCTTGTTGATAAGAGAGGTCAGAGGAAAATGGACAGATTTGTGGGTTGAACTTTTTTTTTTTTGACAGGAAGGATATCGTAGCAACTCTTTACAACCGTGGTGAGCAGAAAAGCATCTCAGCATTCAACAGCAGACAGAACGCCTTGGGTTCCAGTCCTGTGAAGAACAGGAGTACTAGAATCAAGAACAAGTTCCTTTTAGAGAGATCGTTTTGATTTTGGAGTTGGAACTCAAAATGATTCGATGACGCATCCAGTTAAAAACTCCCACTAAGGGGGCGTGTCTTGCTCTACAGAAGCGTCTCTTTCACAGCGACCGTGAATGCTTCGATGCGCTTCCGTTTTGGAGGAAATGATGTCGTCGTGCACTGCAGTTTGATTTAAGCATTAGGGAATGACGAGATGGTTCTTGGTAGAACCCTTTGAGGAAGCAAAGGAAGCATCAACTGTCCAACGATCCCTGAAGGAATCCTTTTTTCCAGCAGGGTCGGCCAAGTTGTTAGCTCATAAATCGCTACTCCTTCGACAGGATTGATCGGTTTTCGAGAAAACTCGCATATTACGTTCCCCAGGTTGGTATACATAAAAGTTGTCAAGACGGTGGCGCCGCATGCCATGTTTACCATTTTATGGGCGTCTGAAAATTTTCACGTTAAACGCTACTCTTCGTAAACTGCTGGGACGTTTTCATTGAAACTCGCCCACCCAGAAGACTCTAAAGACGTATTCCGACGAGAATTGTTCACCAGGTGGCGCCACCTGCAATGGATGAGGCTACACAGAGGTCACGTGCGATTTCACGGAAATTGCTACTCCTTCTACAGGAGCGATCGGATTTTGATCAAACTCGTACGGAACGTTTCGCAGGTTGGCGCGTATAAAAGTTGTCAAGACGGTGGCGCCACCTGTCGTATTTAATTTTATAGGCGTTTGAAAATTTTGGGCGACTCGTCAGACCAAACACTACTGGTTGTAAACTGATAGGACGTTTTCATTGAAACTCACCCACCCAGAAGACTCTAAAGACGTATTCTGAGAAGAATTGCTCACCAGGTGGTGCCAACTGCAATGGACGCAGCTTCATGTGCAATTTCATGAAAATCGCTACTCCTCCGACAGGATCGATCACGTTTCAAACTCGCACGCAACAACAGTGGCCGGTATGAGCTACAGCCTCACTGAGGTTTTTTAGCGCGTGTGTGTATGTTGGATTAAATGGACCTGCAGCTACAGTACGCTTCACAGATCCGCTGGTGGTTCCTGGACTCCTTTTTGAGAAGTGTGGTTTTACACAACTGCTCCAGAAGGGTTATAAAAAATGGACACTTTACCAAAAAAAAGTGAAGAACAGCAGTTCTTCGGCTACAGTTCAATTTAGCTGCAATGGGAATGGTGCTAGGACAGCTCTGGGGTTATGGCTGGTGTTGGCATCGCTTCTGTAACTCGCGTGCGGATGTAGGAAGGTTTCCAGGCTTTTTTGGGAGTCGTTCATCTTCAGTAAGTGCTCTATCCTGATCCATGGATCCCGTGCCTATGATGGGAAAACTAGGCATGAGGTTGGAAAACACTGGATGGAATACCAGGCCATCACCGAGTACCACACATCTAGTAGCAAACTAGCATCTCGCTACTGGCAGGTTTTTTGAGAGATGGCAGATATTTCTGGAGTTCTCAAGCTGACAGTGACACGGAAAAGCAGTGACCTGGGAAAGTCCGCACAGAAAGTAACTCGAGCTCAGGATCGAACTGGGAACCCTGGAGCTGTGAGATGGCTGAAAAATGAGTCGTAGACAATAGTACCTTTTGGTAACCGTGCCAACAATCAAATAGCTATGAGCTTGGGGTGGAGGGTGTAATGTTTGTACGTGTACTGGGTTTGGGGTTGTATTACCGTAGCAAAAGGCACAGGAGCACATGCAATGACTCGTGCGTAGTAAACACCGGCTCGGACCTGTGTTTAGACCAGAGAGGAACCGTCAGGGCCTTCTGAAAACGTGAAAATCGAGTTATCCAATGAGATTTTCTTTGTTGTCTCTAGGCTGAGAAGAGTTTAGAGCTGCTCGCTCGCTGGTTCAGACTTCATTGCCAGGACGGAAGGCCATGGCAGTGTATGTTTATGTAGGAAGTGACCGATGAATTAATTAACCAATCAGATTTTGATTTCTAGTGAGAGAGAGCCAAAATTTATCACCTTCTCAAAGGCCAACATGAGCTTAACCACGAATCGATGCAGCAGTGAAGTCACCTTCCAGCCGGTGTAGCGTTCATCAGTAGTGTTAGCGAATGCTAATAAAGCGGTCAAGCCAGTGCCAGGCTTGTAGTACTCGAGTCTGGCTCGTGCCCTAATTTTTCGGAATCGTAAATTGGAGACGAGGGCTCGGATTTTTTCTTAAATTTTTGTAACCTGCTATAATAATTTGGCCTAAGAAATTTACATTTATTGTGTACTAATTAAGTGCAAGAGTGTCACACTTGCACGCCTTGGCGCGTGCATCAGACAAACTCTCGGGTGCACTCCGGACAGCGCGCGCACGCCAAGCGGACTTTCACGCATGCGCGCCGTGAATGACTTGGACCTGCACAGGATTAAGGCACAATTGAGTTGCGTTGCTGATAAATTACCGAGCCTCATTTCCTTGTTTGGTTCCCTGATTTCCTGTTTCTCGTCTTTGATTGTGCCGAGTCTACGATAGCCTGTTTGTCCTATCGTTTGTTTCACCGTTTTACGACTTTGCCTGCCGTTCTGGATTGTTTGTCTTCACTTGTATTAATAAACGCACCTTCTGCACTTCCAACTAGAGCCCTGCACTCCCGCGGGACCCGACGCAAAGCAGTGCGGCACGGGACAAATTTTGAAAGCTCATTGCGGGCACAGGCGGGAGGGGGAGTGCACAATGCGGGAGTGGGCGGGAGAGGTGATAAGCTGCAGTCCCACTAACTAAAAACGTGTTTAAAATAAAATTTATAAATTATTAATTTGTCTATCATATATAATGTGTGCTGGATATTTTATTTGGCATTAATAAAAACATAAAGATGCCTAAATGATGCGGATGTGGTCTAATCTCGCGTATGTTTCCGATTCCTTTCCGCTCTTCCGTGTTTGAGATCTCCGATCATGGCAGAAGAGCAGACTAGATATTTATGCTCAAGTCCACTCAAAGTAGGGGGCAGGGCACCATCACGCTGTGTCTTTTTAAATTAAAATAAATATTTTATAGGCCTACTTGTATTTCCTAGAATGTAAATGTGAGGAGTGACATATAAGCTATGTGCAATGTACAATATTCTTAATATCCACTGTAGATTTTGGTAGGTGTGTTGGGTATTATCTCTGTAAAGCCTCAGCTGCGCATGCCGCCTGGCAACGCGCACCCTCGCTAGGTGAAGGATCGGTCAGTGGAGAGCTCAGCTAAGCTCAGCATGTTAAATTCCCCAAGCCAATGACAAGAACTTTCGTGAGAAATAACCTGAATGTCTGCATCATGCGGGATTTGTGGGCGGGAGCGGGACAAAATATGGCAGGCGGGAGCGGGACTGAAAATCATAATTCTTTGCGGAAGCGGGACTGCACAATGCGGGAGCGGGCGGGAGCGGGACTGAATTCTGTCCCGCGCAGACCTCTACTTCCAACCGTCTCTGACAGAATACTTCGCACTCCCTGATACAGAAAAGCACGTTCACCTGTTCATACGTCACGTTCAGGAACAAACTAATGTTAATGGCACTGAAACAGCCGCCGTCAAATGGTGCGGTTGGAATCTTGTTCTCAGACTCGACTCGATTTTTTTTGTAATGACTCGGACTCTAAGTTTAGTGACTCGACCCCAACGCTGGCCAGTGCTATCTATCAAGAGCAAGTAGCACAGGCTAACAACTGAGAAACTAAGATTTCTGTCTCCAGACTCTTCTGCCACGCAGCTCGCTATGGTATTTTTCACTCAGACCGAAGTATTCATCTCAGTTTTGGCGGAGCTCGAGTCCCAGCTCTAATAGTTAGTGTGCGCGCGCGTGTCTGTCTCACACATGCACACACTTCTGCGTTAATGTATTGAGACTGCAGTACACAGTTCACACCCTGCTAACCCAAACACCATCTGGGAGAAGAACCGACACAGTGCATCACGTGTGGAGAGATCATTCCAAATATGTACAACCCCGATTCCAAAAAAGTTGGGACAAAGTACAAATTGTAAATAAAAATGGAATGCAATGATGTGGAAGTTTCAAAGTTCCATATTTTATTCAGAATAGAACATAGATGACATATCAAATGTTTAAACTGAGAAAATGTATCATTTAAAGAGAAAAATTAGGTGATTTTAAATTTCATGACAACAACACATCTCAAAGTTGGGACAAGGCCATGTTTCCCACTGTGAGACATCCCCTTTTCTCTTTACAACAGTCTGTAAACGTCTGGGGACTGAGGAGACAAGTTGCTCAAGTTTAGGGATAGGAATGTTAACCCATTCTTGTCTAATGTAGGATTCTAGTTGCTCAACTGTCTTAGGTCTTTTTTGTCGTATCTTCCGTTTTATGATGCGCCAAATGTTTTCTATGGGTGAAAGATCTGGACTGCAGGCTGGCCAGTTCAGTACCCGGACCCTTCTTCTACGCAGCCATGATGCTGTAATTGATGCAGTATGTGGTTTGGCATTGTCATGTTGGAAAATGCAAGGTCTTCCTTGAAAGAGACGTCTTCTGGATGGGAGCATATGTTGCTCTAGAACCTGGATATACCTTTCAGCATTGATGGTGTCTTTCCAGATGTGTAAGCTGCCCATGCCACACGCACTAATGCAACCCCATACCATCAGAGATGCAGGCTTCTGAACTGAGCGCCGATAACAACTCGGGTCGTCCTTCTCCTCTTTAGTCCGAATGACACGGCGTCCCTGATTTCCATAAAAAACTTCACATTTTGATTCGTCTGACCACAGAACAGTTTTCCACTTTGCCACAGTCCATTTTAAATGAGCCTTGGCCCACAGAAGACGTGTGCGCTTCTGGATCGTGTTTAGATACGGCTTCTTTGAACTATCGAGTTTTAGCTGAAATGGCGGATGGCACGGTGAATTGTCTTCACAGATAATGTTCTCTGGAAATATTCCTGAGCCCATTTTGTGATTTCCAATACAGAAGCATGCCTGTATGTGATGCAGTGCCGTCTAAGGGCCCGAAGATCACGGGCACCCAGTATGGTTTTCCGGCCTTGACCCTTACGCACAGAGATTTTTCCAGATTCTCTGAATCTTTTGATGATATTATGCACTGTAGATGATGATATGTTCAAACTCTTTGCAATTTTACACTGTCGAACTCCTTTCTGATATTGCTCCACTATTTGTCGGCGCAGAATTAGGGGGATTGGTGATCCTCTTCCCATCTTTACTTCTGAGAGCCGCAGCCACTCCAAGATGCTCTTTTTATACCCAGTCATGTTAATGACCTATTGCCAATTGACCTAATGAGTTGCAATTTGGTCCTCCAGCTGTTCCTTTTTTGTACCTTTAACTTTTCCAGCCTCTTATTGCCCCCGTCCCAACTTTTTTGAGATGTGTTGCTGTCATGAAATTTCAAATGAGCCAATATTTGGCATGAAATTTCAAAACGTCTCACTTTTGACATTTGATATGTTGTCTATGTTCTATTGTGAATACAAGATCAGTTTTTGAGATTTGTAAATTATTGCATTCCGTTTTTATTTACAATTTGTACTTTGTCCCAACTTTTTTGGAATCGGGGTTGTAAACTTTGGTCAAATATCTGTCACATTCTGCATTTTGTGCAATTTTTTTACCTTGTGCAATACCAGAAAAATTCAGTTGAAATCAAGCCATTTGAGGCGAATTGGTCCGCCTCTGAAAAAACTTTGCATTTGGATTTCCTGGGAAACGTTGATTTTCGTGACGTCGCGTGTGGGACGCCACCTTCTGAATCCTACGTCAGCGCTGGTTTGTTTATGAGAAAACGACCTGGTGGTTTTCTGCAAATTTCTTCAATGTTATCGTGTAATTATTAAAATGGTGAACAGATGTATCGTAGGAGGGTGTAGCAACACCAATCTTGATGGGATTAGTACTCATCGTTTCCCAAAAGACCGGACAATGAGAGAGAAAAGGGAGCGCTTGGTCTACACAGGCTGTGCACTGAAACTGCGCAAGCTCGTGCAGCCTGTTGGCACTTCCGCAGGTAACGTCAAGAATCTGGCTCCAGACTCCCTTGGGATTTTTCCAGACGGGTTTTATTTTATTTTTTTTCTGCTGTAGACAGATAGCCTTGTGCAAAATTACCCTTCTGGGCGAGTGTGTAAAGGGACATACTTTCGTATAAAAAAAATGAAACGAAATTGGTCCAGAATATGCCCTTTAAGTTCATTAACAGTATGCGTAACTACCGTCTTTGCATTTAGTTTCGGCTACAATATGATCAAAGTTTATTCTACTAATGTCAAATTTAGCGAGTAAATTTTTCTTTCCTAGGAAAAATCCTTCTTTGTTCGCGTGTAAGGATCTAATCCCGTTGAGTGGTTTCTGTATCAACTTCTTGCTTGTTTGCTGAACACAAACACAGCAATAAGTTCTTGCGTTAATGGACCGGATTCCACTTTTGGATCATTAATCCCTTTTGAGTGAGAGTGCCCTGCATGCATGATGAGGCTTCTGGTACAGCTGTACAGTTTTAAATTCAACACCTACAATTAACAGTTTGTGTTTTTATTGAATTAATTCCTGGGCTCCTGTCTGTAACGGAGTGATGTCGCATCCCATTAATACACTTTACAGTATAGATTATTCGATTCTAATAGAATAGATGAGCAAAAATAATCGGGGGTCTTTGTTAATGGGCCCCGAATCGGTACAAGTATGAATAGGTGGGCTTTAAAGCAGGGTTGAGAACCCTGAGTATAGATCATGATGGGAATAACGGCGTTAGAAATAACGGCGTTACTAACGGCGTTACTTTTTTTAGTAACGAGTAATCTAACTAATTA
Organism: Neoarius graeffei; assembly: GCF_027579695.1. Classification (NCBI taxonomy): domain Eukaryota; kingdom Metazoa; phylum Chordata; class Actinopteri; order Siluriformes; family Ariidae; genus Neoarius; species Neoarius graeffei. Next base: position 12,071,400 of record NC_083579.1, on the reverse strand, counting down.
CTTTTTACATCGTTATAACGCCGTTCCCGTTACTTACAATAAAATACTATGCGTTACTTTATTAAAGCTGTTCTCATCTGGCACGCTGCTCGTTCAGCCTTTCTTTACTCTGCTTTCGTGTGGGGCGGGGAGACACGAGACAACGGCACAGTAAGCCAATCAGAGTAGATTTGGACAACAGACGTAGGTAGGCCACGCCTACTGCACTACTGCGCGATCTTTCAATCGGAAGACCCAGCGATGGCGAGCGGTCAGACCAGCACTGCGCTTTCACACTGGAAATACAGCCAGGACTTTTCATTACTTGAAATAAAAGGCAAGAGTGTTTACGTGCAATGCACATTATGTCGAGGAACAAAGCGTTTGTCCTCGTCAGTGGCCAGTAATTAGTAACATAATTTTAATAACTACAAAAATATATTACATTTGATAGATGTCTTATCTCGCATTGTCCCACAAAAATATTAATATAGTGTAGATAATGTTACTAACTGGTTCTGTTAAGTGTCCATTTCAGTCATTAAACACATTTAACATTCACTTTTATTATGATTACACTAATTGAATTTGATTTTTTTTGAGGGGGAACAAAATGTAACGGAATAATTACTTTCCCTGGTAATTAGTTACTTTTATGACAAAGTAACTCCGTTACTAACTCAGTTACTTTTTGGGAAAAGTAACTATAACTAATTACTTTTTGAAAGTAACGTGCCCAACACTGATCATGACTTTAGCAATAGCTGGCGAACCGAATCAACTAGGCCATCATCTCTGGTAAAGTATTTCAGGGTGTGTTGGCAATGTCCTGCATAATTATCATCAAAAATATACACGTTTGAGTAGCTCGTGCGACTAGGTGATTTTTGGCTAAGTAAAAAGATCTGGCCCGAGAATCGGTCACGAACACATTTCGTAACAATTGTACATAACCACTGCCCAGCGTAGTCTCAATCCTACGTACTCTGTTAGCATTCAACAGGGGACCATTTCGACCAAACTTAGTATTGCAGTTTTGATCAACTTCGCTTGGGTTTGCTCGAAGTTGGCCAACAAGGATTTTGTCATGTTGAGTGTATACCTTGTACGGTACGGGTACCGGTCTGCGGTCATCGCTGTATTCCATATACAGGTGTGATCAGAAGTTTACATCCAGTGACATGAATGTCATGGCAATATTTGGGCTTTCAGTCATTCTTTGTACAGCAGACATCTTTAATTAAAAAAAAAAACACTAGAATTTGGTGCACAAGTTTTAATTTTATTCGGGTTTTCTGAAATCAACACGGGGTCCGAATTATACATACAGCCCACCTGATATTTGCGTAAAATGTCTCTTCGCAAGATTCCCATTTTTGTTTACCATGAACAAGCTTCCGGTAGAATTCTGGTTGGATATTTCACGGCTCTTCGTGGTAGAATTGGTGGAGTTCAATTAAACTTGCTTGTTTTTTCTTGGCATGGACTCGACTTATAAGCACGGTCCGTATATTTTCAACAGGGTTGAAGTCGGGACTTGTTTTAAGCGTCATGTTAGCCCGCTTTATCCTCTACAACCAGCTCTGATGTGTGTTTGGGTTCATCGTCCTGTTGTAACTCCCAAGTCGTGTTCAAGTTTCTGATGAAGAATTCTGAGGTCGTCGTCCTTCGTTATTCCATCCATTTTGTGCAATGAACCAGTTCCACTGGCAGCAAAACAGCCCCAGAGCATGATGATCCTACCACCACCACCAGCTGGTACAGTGTCCTTCTGTACATGGTGGTCATTGTGGCCAAACAACCCAATCCTTGTCTCATCTGACCATACAGCTTTCCTCCAGAAGGCTTTTTCTTTGTCTGTATGATCAGCTTCGAACTTAAAGCTTGAAGGTGTCAATTTTGGAGCAGGGGGTTAGCTATTTCTTGGAGAGCAGCCTCTTGATCCATGGTGATCTGAACTGTAGACGGTGATCGGAATCGAGCATCCACTGGAAGAAACGTAAATCGGCGCCTATGCTTCTCGGCTCGACTGGTTTCGACGACTACTTCCAAGCGGCTCGTGCTCCTTTTCTAGAGAAATCTTCTTCTGTAATTGTACAATTATCTTCTTCTCGAAAGTTTGGTGAAGGATGGCTGATTTTTTTTTTTCTGTTGCGTGTGTGGATGGAGATGTAACGTAACAGTTCTTTATGTTCAAACCATACACGCAGTCCATCCAGAGCTCATTTGCTGGTTTGAGTTTTAATCCTGTTTGATGATGATCTGATACCGAGTGTCCGTGGAGGGGTAATTATAAAGCAAAGCCTCTTTCATAACCATCTTAATGATGAAAGGATTAAGTGGGATTAGTTCATGTACCGGATGAATAAAGTTCATACAAAGCACAAATGCCACATCTGATTAAAATGCAAAACTTCAAAGAAAGACAGTAGACTTAAAAAAAAAAAAAAAAAAAAGACTGCAAGTGAATCAGTCCATCCGATCCAGGTTGTGGTCTACAGCAAAGTGATGATGATGATGATGATGATTTTAGCCTTACTCACCTTAAACCCCATCATATAATGTATCACTGCTTTCAAAGCCATCTAAAGTCACCATGTCTGTCTCTCTCTCTCTCCTCCTTTTTCCACAGATCTGTAAGAAGAACTTTGAGGGCTTTAAGAAGCTCTTCCACAGGTTCCTGCAGGTGAAAGGACCTTCAGTGGAATGGGCCAAAATCAACAGGCCTCCAGAGGACTCGGTAAGAGACACCTTTCACCACTCCGTATAATTCACAGTATAATATCGATATAGTCATACAGTGCTGAGCGTAAATGAGTGCACCCCCTTTTTGAAAAGTAACATTTTAAACAATATCTCAATGAACACAAACAATTTCCACAAAGTTTATTATAACATCTGTTTAACTTATAACGGGAAAGTAAGGTTAATAATATAAACTTGGATTACACATTTTTCAGTTTTACTCAAATTAGGGTGGTGCAAAAATGAGTACACCCCACAACAAAAACTACTACATCTAGTACTTTGTCTGGCCTCCATGATTTTTAATGACGGCACCAAGTCTTCTAGGCATGGAATGAACAAGTTGGCGACATTTTGCAACATCGATCTTTTTCCATTCTTCAACAACGAGCTCTTTTAGTGACCGGATGGAGAGTGATGCTCAACTGGTCTCTTCAGAATTCCCCATAGGTGTTCGATTGGGTTCAGATCAGGAGACGTACTTGGCCACTGAATCACTTTCACCCTGTTCTTCTTCAGAAATCCAACAGTGGCCTTAGATGTGTGTTTAGTAGTGTTGGAAAAGTGCACGACGACCAAGGTCACGGAGTGATGGTAGCATCTTCTCTTTCAGTCTAGAGCAATACGTCTGTGAATTCATGATGCCGTCAATGAAATGCAGCTCCCTGACACCAGCAGCACTCATGCAGCCCCACATAAGGACACTGCCACCACCATGTTTCACTGTAGGCACCAGGCATTTTTCTTTGCATTCCTCACCTTTGCGATGCCATACAGTTTTGAAGCCATCAGTTCCAAAAACATTTATCTTGGTCTCATCACTCCAGAGTATAGAGTCCCAGTAGTCTTCATCTTTGTCAGCATGGGTGCTGGCAAACTCTAGGCAGGCTTTTTTGTGCCTGGGCTTCTTTCGTGGACGGCATCCATGCGTCCCATTCCTCTGCAGTGCACGCCGTATTGTGTCACAGGAAATAATCAGCCCAGTTTTGCTTTCTACTTCTTTAGATAACTGCAGTGAACTTGCATGCTGATTTTCTTCAACCCTTCTTGCCAGAAGACGCTCCTGTCGAGGTGTTAACTTCTGTGGACGACCTGGACGTCTCTGTGAGATGGTTGCAATTCCATCTGTCTTAAATTTTTGCTACAGTATTCTGACTGATAAGTAAAGCTTTGCTGATCTTCTTGTAGCCTTCACCTTTGTGGTGGAGAGAAATGATTTTCTTTGGGGAATTCTGAAGAGACAAGTTGAGCATCGCTCTCCATCCAGTCACAAAAAGGTCATTGTTGAAGAATGGAAAAAGATCGATGTTGCAAAATGTCGCCAACTTGTTCATTCCATGCCTAGAAGACTTGGTGCCGTCATTAAAAATCATGGAGGCCATACAAAGTACTAGATGTAGTAGTTTTTGTTGTAGGGTGTACTCATTTTTGCACCACCCTAATTTGAGTAAAACTGAAAACGGTCAGTACTGTACTGTACATGCTGTCATGATTTTTTTTTTTTTTTTTCTTCCCTGAGACATGGATATCATGGTCACATGTCGAGAGAAATCCTCCATAATTAATTTTACATAAGTAAAAGGATAAAAGTTGTTGTTTTTTTTTTTTTTAAATCTCAAAACTACAATTTTGTCGGAACTTTGTTAGCTAATTTTGTTTGTCGTAAATGTTTTTGCGTATTTTTAAGCGAGAACATCGGCGTTTGCGCTGATGTTAAAGTACGACGTTCCTATACAAAACGTGAAAATGTAAGCAGGTCTGTTAATACAGTAAGACCTGAAAACCAACATTCTGCAATGATATTGTTTTTATTTCGGTCTCTCAGGGTCTCAGTACACACCCCCATCCTTCTCCATTCTCATGTTTGGCAGGGTTTTGTTTCTTTTGTTTTAAAGTGCCATTCCACCATTGGATGTATTCTTTGGCATAAAATACAATATATTTTGACAACATGTATAATCGGTATCACTAGATAGAGAAGTCTTTTAGCTTCAAAATGATATATCAAACATAATTTTTTGACAACGACAAGTATATTAATTTTGCGACCAAAGTCACCTACCCTTTTAATTTCCGCGCGTGATGTCATCGGCAGGTTCCCCTTCTTGTGTACCGCGTGACGTGGCACATATTATCAGCAATGGTGGATAGAACGCGATAAAAATAATACCAATAAATCTAGCTAATACCAATAAATCTAGCTAACTGAGAGATTAACTCAAAATTTTTCGCAATTTTTTTGGCCCCCATATACGAGGAGAAATGACTCTCTCACTTTGGGGGTTTCCTGGTCTAAAAATAGACCGACACGTGGTACACAAGAAGGGGAACCTGCCGATGACATCACGTTTCACTACCGCGCGGAAATTAAAAGGGTAGGTGACTTTGGTCGCAAAATTAATATACTTGTCGTTGTCAAAAAATTGTTTGATATATCATTTTGAAGCTAAAAGATTTCTCTGTCTAGTCATGTTGTCATAAAATATATTGTATTTTATGCCAAAGAATACATCCAATGGTGGAATGGCACTTTAAAGCAGGAGGTAATGCTGTGGAGAGAGCACGAGAGCTGCAGCATGTAGGGTGCGGACTCTGCCACGCTTCGTTTTCCAAGCCCGTGTGTTATTATGACCCGCAGTGATGTCACTGGGATCGGTGGTGATATTAAACGTCACAGCCTTGACACGCTGTGACTGTAGGAGGACTGAGATTAAAACCAAGCAGCAGCACCCACTTTCCGGAGTGGAAATTTTGCAGCAGTGCCAGGAGGGGTGACACGGGGAGAGAGATTGCACAAACATAGTGGACTCGGCTCTCCTGCCAGCGGAAAGGAAAAGCAAAGCCTGTCGAGTGAGCGCGACTGCAAGATAGAGCAAGCTTAGATGACGTATCGTTGTTTTCGGACGGCTAACTAAATCATTCTAGCTAGTGCTTAGCAGTGTTGGGCAAGTTACTTCAAAACTGTTTTGCATTATTTATTACTTGTTACTGTCATTTTAAAGTAATTAGTTACGTTACAATATTACTGTATTTAAAATGTAAGGCATTACATTACTATTGCATTACTTTTAAGTTACTCTCACCAAAATAACTGGAAGTATGGATTTGGCGATCTAAATGTAGCTCAAGACGCTCAATTAGCTCCTCACACATCCAGTGGAAGGTGATGTGGTATCTGACCGAGCTAGGCTTATGGTTAAAAACACTGGAATATAATAGCCACAGTGACGGCTCATGGCACAATACGAGGAACAATCATCGCAAGAACAGACAAAAGGTAGCCTGGCAAGCCAGACTAAATGTGAATATTTAGTCTGGCCTCGCTCGTAGACATTTCCGAAGGGTGTGGGAGGAACAACCCGCTGTCTTTCAAACTGTCTCTGTGCGTATAGGCCAACGCTCTGACCAATCAGCGCAACAGTGACTGTGACGTAGTCAGAGCGACAGAAAGCAGTGGGGGCGACCTTGAAATAAATAATTTTTCAAAATGCGTATTAATTAATAAACAGGTTCTAGATATTAAGAAGTTTGGAGATAATGACCACAAGTTTGGAGTCTGTACCACATACTTAACATTTTTTTTTTCCCAAGGGTTTGGTTAAACTGTTTTTGAGAGTTTTTATTTAGTGGTGTTTGGTGAAATAATTTCCCTTAAATTTAAAATAACGGGAAAATAAGAAACAATCAAAAAGTAATGTTTCAAAGCTGTTTATTAATTCTTCGTACTGCACAAACTAGCCCCATCCTTTTGGCTACGAGCGGAGCCAGCTGGTAGATCAGACTTTTGCCATAGCCGGTCGGCAAAACAGCGAAAACGTCCTTCTTGAAAAGGAATGAGCGGAGAGCCTCTTCCTGCTCATGTTTCAACGAAAACTCCAAGTCTAATTCTTCTAAAACTGATTCCAAAGCGGAGTCAAACGCGCGCTGTTCACTAGCCGTAGCCATCTTTTCTGCTGTGCTTTCTCCAGCGTCGCGCAGCTTTGTCGTCACTCCTGCAAAAGCCCGCCCAAAGAATCCAAACAAAAACCTTGCGTTGTGATTGGCGGGCACGATTTGATGCCCGGGGTGTTTTGTTGATATGGTGCGAGACTAGACCCACTCGTAGGCAAAAATATTTTTGGCCGCTAGGCGGGTGGGTCTAGTTTACTAGGCTAGACAAAAGGTGAAAGTCTGGCAAATTGTGATAGAAATAGTCAGTGCGTTTACATGCACATAGAGAAAATCGAATTTCTGCCGTAGCTCGACTGAAATCGAAGTTCTAAATGCCATGGAAACACCTTAGCTCGGCTGAAATCGAGGCGAACTGGATTTCTCGTAATCGAGCTATGCGACCTAGATTATGCGATTGTAGCCGAGCTACTTAGTGCATGTAACCCTGTCGAACTACTTACTTCAGCACTGCCCCTTCCGGAAGTGACGAGACCACAAGCGGGAAACACAACAGCCTCAGTCGGCATGACAACAGTAGTAGTGCATTTGTGTGTGTCCAACATCTGAAGAATGTCAATAAAAACAAAACAATTGAACTTTGCGTGTTTATTAAGAGACAAGTTAAATTGTAAGCAAAAAAACCGGAACTGATAACTTTGTTTATACTCTTGAATAGCTCTTCATGACGACAGCCGGAAGTGTACCAACACGATGGGGCGTGTAGCGCCACCTGTGGCTCGGGTGCACAATGTACCTCACACAATAGCTCGATTTCCTTGTGTGCATGTAGGATTGGATTTCTCTGGCACCCCTGCTGGGACCCGTAGCTCGATTTGGATGTGCATGTAAACGCACTGAGTGTAACTTTAGGCCTATTCATATTAACATTAATTGAACTGTATTGTAATGTCTAAAGATATAACAGGATACAAAATTAGCATTTCTATGCCGTTATTGTTTTCAAGTTTACAGCATTAAGCATAGTTTATGCTTCATAAAAAAAAAAAGATTAGCCCTAAGGGATATGACTTCATTTCAGAAATTTAACAAAAATGAACACATTATGGCAAATCGTAGCCTACAATAAAACTGGCCTGAAAAAAAAAACCCACAAGCCTTTTAAATCACGGCTAGACAGTGACTATTAGCTATATGAGGCTACCCAGTCACATTTCGAAAAACGGAATTAGAAATAACTAGTGCTGTCAGGCGATTAAAATATTTAATCGCGATTAATGTCGCGACTGTCATAGTTAACTCGCGATTAATCGCACATTTTTGTCACATGAAAAACCATTGTAATTCTCTTATCAGCATAAAAAAGTGAATGGGCTTGCTTTGTACCAATGGGTTTTTTTTTATTGCAGAGCATAACACGTCTTGTCACAGCCACTGACATCCATAACTTCCATGTTAGATGAGAAAACCAAGGGATGAAAAATAAAGTGCATATCACTGTGAAAATAAAAAAATTTTATTTTACTCTTCATTAGTTTCTTTTGAAGAGAAGAATTTGCCATAAAAAGGAAAAAAAAAAGATAAAAATAAAAACATTTATCATACGTTCAAAAACGTTCATCATAGTGTGGCACTGTATTCTGTAATTCTCACTGCTTATAACTCTACACCCCCCCGGTGGAGATGAGCTGGGAAACTGAAGACTGAAGGAACAGAATTGAAAAGTATTTTTCCAGTCTCACCTGTGAAAGGTAATCCCATGTGATCTCGTTTGGACGGTAAACCTGTTGGTACAGTTAAACGCAGCACATGAATGAGGCATCTTTATTCTCGGCTACTGTCTAGACGCTATACCAGAGACGGGTGAAGAATCTCCACTTTGCCACATCCAATATGGCGGCAAGGATGTTTATATGTCTATGCCTTTCTCCATCACTCACACGTACTCCAGGGATGTGATTTTTCCGCGAATTCGCGGAATTCCGCTTTTTTCACCTCAAAACTTGAAGAAAATTTTTTTCCGATTTTTCCCTCATCCACATTCGTATCCTATTCGTTCCGACTTTGTTTGAAAGATGGCAGCCTCGGATTTGCATCTTTACGCCTCGATCACGGAGGCTGCCGTCTTTCAACTTTTTGTTTGAAGCGAGCGCATTCATTGGTTGTTACAGAGCGATGAGCCAATCACGTACCTCGTTTCATCTCAATGACGTAATTATGTCAATGAGATGAAACGAGGTACGTGATTGGCTCATCGCTCTGTAACAACCAATGAACGCGCTTGTTAGATAGCTGTACGTAAGCTCACTTCAAACAAAGAGTTGAAAGATGGCAGCCTCCGTGATCGAGTGTAAAGATGCAAATCGAGTTAAAGAAATCGACAGAATAGTGAAAAAAAAGTTCCGCTGGGAATGGTTGGAGAAAAACCGCGGCTCGCCTCGGGGCGAATTACGTCACAAGGCGCGGGGCTAGCGGGCCCTGCTCGCGCTGGTTCTTTGGGGGGGTGAGAGAGTGTGTGTGAGTGAGCGTGTGTGAGCGAGAGTGAGTGTGTGTGTGTGTGAGCGAGCGAGTGTGTCAGAGTTGCATGTTGACCATTAAATTGGCTTGAATTTGTTAATCATGACAAGTTTTTTTCTTGTGTGTTTGCTTGCCATTTTAGTACAATTTTTAAGTCAGAAAACCCCAGAACCCAGGAGCTTCGGGGGGCTTCCCCCCCTTGTCCCCCCACCAGGCCGCTGCCCTGGACCAGCTGGGGGCCTATGGCCCCCAGCCCCCCGGCTAAAATTTTCAGATAATTTCACCAGCCCCAAATCACATCCCTGGTACTCTTATTGAAGCAGCACGCGACAAGCCTCAACAGGAACTACGGGTGACTCGCAGGGCCAAATTAGAATTTGCGTTAACGGCACTATTTTTTTTTTAATCGCGATAAATTGAGATCGCGTTAACTTTGACAGCACTAGAAATAACAAAATCAAAGTGCTTTTAATGATATTGAAGTGCTTAGGCATATTCGCCCTCGAAGGAAAGGCAGCTCAGTCACTTTAGTCTGACTTCCGACCAGAAAAAAACTGTTATACAGGACAAAAACGTAAACAAACTGTCAGCATATCTTCAACAACATACTCCGCCACAAGTCTCCTCACCTCTTGAGGCTGAAGGAGCATCTCAGAGCGGCAGAACGTTAATTTTGGCTGCTTTGTGATTTTATCGCCACGCTCATCCTCCGCTTGCTTCCTTGCTAACTTCATGTTACTATGGCACCTCTGTAAATGTTTAGTTAAATTACTGGTGCTATTTCGGGAAGTGGACAGTTCTTTCGGTTTAGCACACAAAGTGCATTTGACTACGATGTTCTTCACATCCTTAAAGTAATGGGCGTGTGCCCATCTGGAGAATGTGCTATCCGACGTTAGATCAGCTGCAGGTTCACTCATCTCTCTCTCCTGTCTGACTAGCCTAAAGGAAAAGGAAGTGAAACGGTTTGCGCAGACGTTTCACCTCTGCTGATCTCGTGGTGATTTTGACGAATTTGTATGAAGGAAAAAAAGCCCACCACTTCATTCCAGGTTAAAAATGCATTGTAACGCACGTTACTGACATTTGTACCGAGTAAAATATTGCCAAATTTTTTTCTGTAATGCCTTACATTACCGCGTTACTCCAAAAAGCAATGCATTACAGTAATTCGTTACTTTTGTAACGCGTTACTCCCAACACTGGTGTTTAGCTATCTAATGGCCCTTTTCCACTACCCTTTTTCAGCTCGCTTCAGCCCGACACGGCTCACGTTTCGACTACCTCAGAGCAGCACGACTCGGCTCGCTTCAGCCCTGCTTAGCACCCAAAACTCGCACCGTTTTGGAGTGGGACTGAAGCGAGCCAAACCGAGCCGAGTGGGGCTCGGGGCGTGAGGAGACACTCCCATGTGCACTGATTGGTGAGGAGGCGTGTCCTCACATGCCCACACGCCCCGCGAGCACGCTGGGATCTGTAAACACCGTAAACCCAGAAGAAGAATAATTACGAGAATTTCTCAAGCCTTATGCGTCTCGCCTCATCTATACGCTCTTGCCAGTATCTGTTGGCGTTGTCGGTGACAACAAGCCACAGCACCAAGACCAGCAACACTAACGACTCCATGTTTATTGCTTACTATGCGGGTCGTGAGACTACTGCTTAAAAGATCACTGATGTCACTGTTTGCGCCGCCTAACGACATCACGTGACGTCCACCCACTTTCGCTAATTCCACCCAATGTGTCCACCCACTTCCAGCCAGCACGGTTCAGCGCGGTTGTAGTCGAAATGCAACTCCAACAGCCCCGCTCAGCACGGCACGGTTCAGCCCAACTCAGCCGCGTTTGTAGTGGAAAAGCGGCATTAGAATCTATCGTAGAACCCATGGGCTGGACTCCACGGTAGAGAGTGTGGAGTGATGCACCTCATGTTTTTTGATCTTACAGAGAAACAAACAACACAAAAGCAGGAACAGAGAAAAAAAACATATTCGTCTTCTGTCTCACGGATCTATTCGCCACAAATTACATCCCTGCGACTCAAAACTCTCCGATGTCGATGCGGAATTTTCCACATGTCGCCATCTTGGTGTGACCCAGTTCCATAGTTGCGCTAATTAGTTAAAGCTCTTTGCGTTCGGCTGTTTGCGGTTTCCTGTTTCCGTAGCGCCATACCGTTTACCTCAAGGGGTAGAAAAACGGTCCCAAAACGGAGAAAAGTGACCCTCGGCGCATGCATCAAAATATCACATCTCGTCCACACGCTGCTGTTCTTGCGAGACGGAGGAAAATGCCACGCACAATTTAAAAAAAAATTTATTTATTTTTTTAAATTTCAGGTGACTTTACAGACAGCACCTTTAAACTGGTAGTTATAGAGTAAAATAAATAAACCGAAAGGAATACAAGCACTACGATGAACTGATGGGGACGAGGATAACAAATGTACCAAAGGGGTGGAACAGATGGAAACTCATGGGCGAGTGGTGTTTGTGACTTGTTACCTTGCCCGGGACAGAGTCCACCAGGGGGCGAGGTATTGTTTTCTGTGGGGTGGGTTTGTTTATGATGTTACGGGAAAACGGTTGGACCAATCTTCAGGAAACTTTCAGGATAGATGGGCGATGGTCTCAAATAGAGCCTCCAACATTTTGGGGGTCATCTGGTCAAAGTTTTTGTGGCTACTGCTTAATATAGAGGCGGTCCCCACTATGTCATCGTGCTGTAAGAGTGTAACAATCGTACAGTACGGTGTGTTCCGATTGGCTGAGAGGTCAAAATCAAGGTCACCAGAAAGGTCAAAATCGTTTTTTCACGATATCTTCCTTCATAGTCATCATAAGTGCTACCGGGTGAGGTTTGTTTTGCCTGGCAACACTTGTTTGTTTTTTAAAATCCATTTTCTCCCTAATTTGGTCTTTGCCCACCGCGAGTTGGCTTAGTGGTTAGCGTGTCCGCCTCTCGATCGGGTCATATCAAAGACCATCATAAAAATGGTACCTACTGCCGTCGGGCAAGGCACGCTGCAATACAGATGCGAATGAGTCGCGGTTACCAGAGGACTAGCCCCCCACTGTAACCCTAGCTGCATAATCGGCGAGAGGCCGAGGGCGAATGAAACGGAGATCGGCGCCACCCTATGCGCCACATGGCGTAGGAAGGACTTTGATAATTTTTTTTGGTCTTGGCCCATTCCTAACCACCTCAGATCCCAACCAGCGTCCTACAGGCCAGTGTAAAACACACTGAGGAAAGTGCTATCTACCCTCTTCCACATACACGGCGTCTACTACGCCAACACCTTGCGATCTACTGCTCTGGCGTTATGCTACTCTACAGCAGAATACTGCTCTCCGGTATGGGAAAGGTCATGCCATGCTGGAAAAGTGGATAAGTGCCGTATCATAACAAGAGTGCTGAAACCTACAAGTATTGCACCACCTTCCATCCGACGAGAAGCTCACTCCAGAACCCAGAAGGTTTTACAAGAGCAAGACCCAAGACATCCTCTACACCATTACCAAGATATAAGAAGACGACTCAAGTCCAGAAAGAGCTTCATGGTTGTACAGAATCTAAACCCTAAGGTCGCTGCCAAATACCGACTAGACCGTTGGAAAGCTTCCGACACTCTACCACCAAATGAAGCTCTTCAGAGTCCTTGCGAGTCCCTACCTACCTCATGGTACTCACCTGCCCAGAAGGGAATGGGTTGCCTTGAACAGAGCCAGGAGCGGAGTAGGTAGAACTAAAGACAACCTACTGAAACGGGGACGGGTGAACTCGGCCAAGTGTCGATGTGGTCATCCTAACCAAACTATGGGACGCATTCTCCGTGAGTGCGAACTGGGTCCAAATGTCACCAATCAAGACCTATACGAAGCTCACCAAGAAGCCCCGAACTGGCTGCAGTACTTGACAAGATATGATGATGAGCGCACGGATGCCCACGATTGGCTAGCGTTGCTGTGATTGACAGGGGAGAGAGAGAGCGTGTGCCAGCCCTAAGTGTGTTCTCTCCAAACTGTAGTTAAAAATGAATCCAGTGTTGGTTAATGAGCGACTTGAGCAGCATAACGTTCAGAATATTGATGCCGTCGTCAAATCATGCATTTCTCCAGAAGACCTTCTAGCTGTCCTTTCACCTGATGAAGTGCGTTATTTTGTGTGTGGTTATGAAATCTGTCATGCTGCAAGTTTGAGCCTGTTCGTTTGTGTGCGTTTTACTTACCGTTACCATATAATGTGCCAAAATCTTAACCCCTGAAGCAGAATTCATACTGATGTTGTTAAATTTAATCCTAAAATGATTATGATTATTTGGATTAGGCGGCACGGTGGTGTAGTGGTTAGCGCTGTCGCCTCACAGCAAGAAGGTCCGGGTTCGAGCCCCGTGGCCGACGAGACGAGGGCCTTTCTGTGTGGAGTTTGCATGTTCTCCCCGTGTCCACGTGGGTTTCCTCCGGGTGCTCCGGTTTCCCCCACAGTCCAAAGACATGCAGGTTAGGTTAACTGGTGACTCTAAATTGACCGTAGGTGTGAATGAGAGTGTGAATGGTTGTCTGTGTCTATGTGTCAGCCCTGTGATGACCTGGCGACTTGTCCAGGGTGTACCCCGCCTTTCGCCCGTAGTCAGCTGGGATAGGCTCCAGCTCGCCTGCGACCCTGTAGAACAGGATAAAGCGGCTAGAGATAATGAGATGAGATTATTTGGATTAAACACAGGGTTCGTCCCTGGATAAATAGCTTCCAGTCAAGTCTCATCCTCAGACCTTAGACTTCTCAGACCTTCCTAATCGGATCAAATGTGCTGATCCGAGGAGAGCCGACTTGTGCGTTGTTGTACCCCTGGTCCAAAGCGGGAGGGAAGGGGTTCCCAAATTTATCAAAATCAAATTTGTCATCGATTTCCTCATGAGTGATTGATTTATAGAGATGTTTCTCATGGTTTTGGTTCTCCATGTCCCAGACGGAGCTTGTATAGAAAAATACGAGTGGTGTATTTCCTAGTAGAACACTCGTATACGTATTTTATATAAATGGACACACCCCATGGACAAGAATTTCATTCTCCTGGAATGTTCTTTAACCCTGTTGTTTTCTCTACTGTCGAGAGTAATGTTTCACAGCTGTTTTTTTTTTTTTTTTTAAATTAATTATTTATTGCCAACCATCTCAGCTCTCACAACGTTCTCGATAGCGTCATCAAGCCTCCGCCCGAGTTCTGACGAAAGCACGCGGTTTAGAGTGACACATGAAACACAAAACGCAGTGAGTGAGTGTAATTTGAAACCTGAAATCCTTGTTCCCTGGAGATTTTATTCTGTAATAACAGGTGCTTAGTTTGAGGAACGTTTAATTAAAACTGTTTTCCTTCGAACGTGAACGTAAAACAGATTTGAATGAAGGTAAAGCTTTCTAACTGCTTATTTTTATGAATTTTAAGCCACAATTGGTTTGACGTTTTGCGTTTCTAACATTCAGAACCTGGATCGCTGTCAAATCTAAAGGAACCTTCTCAACAAAGGAAATAAAACGGTGCTATTACTTGGAAGTGGAATTTAGTTCCGTATCCTTATTTCCACTTGCGCCTTGTTTAAGGAAGTAAGCATAAAAATTCGATGGAACTCAAATAGTTTCTTTCTCTGGAAAGTACCTACTTAGTTATGACTCCTTCAAGATGTTACACACACACACACACACTTTCTTTCATGGCCCCGTTTAGCTTGAAATGTAGGAGTGTGGAAAAAGACCAAGCCTGAATTACTTTTCAATAATTAAACTCAACCCAACACTTTTTTAATAGCTATTCAGAACTCGTCAAAGAATTGTCATGCTAACGCCGAATTCTCTTTTACCTCCAGAACCCAAATCTTGAAGGAAAGTGTGGGTTTTTTTTCCTCCTTTTTCCTGCATTAGCTTTGCTGTGAGCTTGAACCAGTCTTCCCATTCTCCTCTTGACCTTCTCTTCAATAATCATTTCCACAATTTTTTTTTTTTTCTGCGTATGAGCCGTCATTTCTGAGTTGCTGACATCACGTTTCTGTCAGTCCTCGTGTTCGGTGTGAACGTTAACTGAAGCTCATGACCTTTAGGTGCATGAATTTATGCCACATGATTTGCTGACTGGATGATTTCATGAAAAAGCAGGAGTATGGGTGGTGTTAATAAAGTAGATTTGTAAAGTAGTGCACCGTATGACCAAAAGTATGTGGACGCGTATTGTGTTCCTTCTCCAAACTGTTGCCACAAAGTTGGAAGCACACATTACATTTACTGGCGTTTAGCAGACACTCGTATCCTGGGGAGCGGTTGGGGGTTAGGTGCCTTTGCTCAGCCATTCCTGCTGGTCCAGGGAATCGAACCAGCAACCTTTTGGTCCCAAAGCTGCTTTTCTAACCATTCAGCCATGGTTTTCCCCACAGTTTATAGAACGTCTCTGTATGCTATAGCTTTACAATTTCCCTTCAATGAGTCCCAAACCTGATCCAGCACGACAATGCTTCATGGAGACGTGGTTTTTATCAAGGTTGCAGTAAAAGGACTCAAGTGTCCTGAACAGAGCCCTGATCTCAACCCCACTGGACAGCTTTACACTAACTGAACCCAACATCGGTACCTGATCTCACTAATGCTCTTGTAGCTGAATGAACACACAGCCATGCCCCAAAATCTAGCAGAAAGCCTTCCCTGAAGAGCGGAGCTTATTATAAGTGTTAATGCCGAGGGTTTCACACTGTGTCTCGTTCGGTGTCCACATACTTTTGGCCAGGTAGTGTACTTGGATTAAGTCAGATTTTACATGACGTTAATGGTATTTAGCCGACGCTCTTATCCAGAGCGACGTACATCATACCCAGAACAGCACAGGGAGCAGTTGGGGATAGGTTCAAGGGAACTTCAGCCATTACTGCTGGTCCAGGGAATCGAACCAGCGACCTTTAAGCCCCAAAGCTGCTTCTTTAACTATTAAGCCATGGCTTTAGAGTAGAGGTCTGCGTGGGACAGAATTTTCAGTCCCGCTCCCGCAAAGAATTATGATTTTCAGTCCCGCTCCTGCCCGCGAATCCCACATGATGCAGACGTTCGCGTTCTTTCTCATGAAAGTTCTTGTCATTGGCTTGGGGAATTAAACATGCTGAGCTTAGCTGAGCTCTCCACTGACCGATCCTTCACCTAGCGCACGTAGCGATGGTGCGCGGCATGCGCAGCTGAGGCTTTACATGTACATCTGTCTGTCTGTATCTCTGTCTGTCTGTATGTGTCTCTCTCTCTCTCTCTCTCTCTCTCTCTCTCTCTCTCTCTCTCTCAATCTTTCTCTATCTGTCCGCATGGTGTGTGTGTGTGTGTGTGAAACAAATCCAAAGGTGAGAATTAGTCTTGGGGCAAAACCCTGACAGCGTTTGGCCAGAGTGTCATATTACACTGAGGCAATTCTCTCTCTCTCTCTCACACACACACAGGAAATGAAGAAAATAAAAAGGAATAAGAAAAAATAAATAGAAAGAAAGGAGTTTGAAAGTGAAAAAGAAGAAAGCGAGACTGACATTGAGGAAGAAAGAAGAGAAAAAACAACAAATGAAAGAACAAATAAAATGAGTGCGTGAGAGAGTGTCAGTGTATGAACAAAATAAAAAAATAAGACTTTACACACGTGCACGCACACATACATATGAGGGGCCGCATAAGACTTTATCTATTCTGACCCTGTCACATGCATACATTCTCCTCTCGCATACATACATTGCCCTCTCGCATACGTATATTGCCCTCTCGCATACGTATATTCTCCTCTCGCATGCGTATATTCTCACTCTCACATACATACATTCTACTCTCACATACGTTCACTCTCACATACGTATATTCTCCTCTCATACGTATATTCTCCTCTCATACGTACATTCTCCTCTCACATGCGTACATTCTCCTCTCACATGCGTATATTCTCCTCTCACATGCGTATATTCTCCTCTCACATGCGTATATTCTCCTCTCACATGCGTATATTCTCACTCTCACGTATATTCTCCTCTCGCATACGTATATTCTCACTCTCATGCATACATTCTCCTCTCGCATACGTACATTCTCCTCTCGCGTGCGTATATTCTCCTCTCGCGTGCGTATATTCTCCTCTCACGTGCGTATATTCTCCTCTCGCGTACATACATTCTCCTCTCGCGTGCGTATATTCTCCTCTCACGTGCGTATATTCTCCTCTCACGTGCGTATATTCTCCTCTCGCGTACATACATTCTCCTCTCGCGTACATACATTCTCCTCTCGCGTACATACATTCTCCTCTCGCGTACATACATTCTCCTCTCACATACGTATATTCTCCTCTCACATACGTACATTCTCCTCTCACATATGTACATTCTCACTCTCACATATGTACATTCTCCTCTCACATACGTATATTCTCCTCTCACATAGGTACATTCTCCTCTCACATATGTACATTCTCCTCTCACATGCGTATATTCTCCTCTCACATACGTATATTCTCCTCTCACACGTATATTCTCCTCTCGCGTACGTATATTCTCCTCTCGCGTACATACATTCTCCTCTCGCATACGTATATTCTCCTCTCGCATACGTATATTCTCCTCTCACATACATACATACATTCTCACTCTCATACGCATATTCTCACTCTCACATACGCATATTCTCACTCTCACATACGTATATTCTCCTCTCACATACGTATATTCTCACTCTCACATACGTACTCCTCTCAGATGCATATATTCTCACTCTCATACGTATATTCTCCTCTCACATATGAATATTCTCCTCTCGCATACGTATATTCTCCTCTCACATACATACATACATTCTCCTCTCACATACATACATACATTCTCCTCTCGCATACGTATATTCTCACTCTCACATACGCATATTCTCACTCTCACATACGCATATTCTCACTCTCACATACGTATATTCTCCTCTCACATACGTATATTCTCACTCTCACATACGTATATTCTCACTCTCACATACGTACTCCTCTCAGATGCATATATTCTCACTCTCATACGTATATTCTCCTCTCACATATGAATATTCTCCTCTCACATACGAATATTCTCCTCTCTCATGCGTACATTCTCCTTTCACATGCGTACATTCTCTGTGTATATTCTCCTTTCACATGCGTATATTCTCCTTTCACATGTGTAAATTCTCCTCTCATACATACATTCTCCTCTCACATACATATATTCTCCTCTTACATACGTATATTCTCCTCTCATCTACATCTATTGTCCTCTACGTAGATTCTGCATACATTCTCAACTGGACTGACTGATGCCAAAGTCTAAAGCCAAGCCTTGCACATTTACAGTGGTGCCTCACCCCATGTTCCTTTGTATTGTTTATCACTAGGCATTTGCATTTGTTTATTCTGAAGACAGTCCACCTGTCTGCATTGGAGACTGAGCAGCTTTTAATCTCAGGCTAAAGTCAGCTGTATTGCTATATCCCTATTTCTCCTCCCTCCTTTTCCCTTTCCTTCATTTCTTTCAGGCAAAGCGCCTCTTTATCTCTCTCTGTATTGTAGTGTTGCACAGCTATTCTGAACAGGGAAGTCTGTCAATAAGTTTCACATTGTGCACTAATGTACAGTATGGTAAGCGTGCTAATTATCGGTTAAGCTAGGCTAGTTTAATACCAGCCTCACTGTGTGTTTTGCCTAATCAAATGAGAACATCATGAAGCAGCATAGCTATAGCCTTCAGAAGTTGTTGGAACAGTTTCTAAGGTAGCATTGTAGGCCAATTTAGGCCAGGTTAATAAACAGAGGACTGGCATGACTTTTTGTAATACAATGATGCGGCACCTCTTTCTAGACAACAACAATAACAGAGGGTGACTGACTCCAGGTTGGAGTCTGGCCTGGGACATTTCCCGACCCTACACTATCTCTCTCTCCCTGTCATCTCCCTGTAGGCTACCCTATCTCACTGTCCCTTTTCTGTCCTCCTGTCATGACCTCTGGTGAAAATCTTTAGATTTTTTTCAATAATAGTAATTTAGTCAAAATATAGCCTATTTACATTTTATTTTTATTTATAGTTATTAGGCCTATCAAGTACAAAAATTCAAGCCAAACCAACAATAGGGTTCCCTAAAATTATATAGGCCTATGGAGCACTTGCATGTGATGTCACAGCCGATCCAGATTGTGACAGACGCCATCTTGTCGGTCAAACGCCATATTTCCGCCTTCTACTTCTACTTCTGCCTTTTCTTCTGGAAAACCCTACTATATACAATTCTACTACAACGGCTGCGGCTACAAGCTCTCCCTACCTGTGCACGTTTGTTATGTTTTTTGTGTGTATTTTTGCGTGTTGTTCGTCTGTACCGGACTTCAGTATCCACTACAACCGTATGGACTTACTGGACATTGGTTTCCAGCAGAAAATGACGGTTTATAGCGATTTCCATCGCATGCACAACATTCCGGACGAGATAGCGAGACCAGCGGGGTCTCTGTGGATTGTTATCGGAAGCAAAGCGAAGGAGGCGGCGCCGGGAGCGGAAGCAAAAGCGAGGCTGCAGAGCCGACCTGTTGACTAAGCTCAGAAAACAGCCACTCAAACCTCCACTGCTAAGCCTCTACCTCTCCAACGCCAGATCCATGGTAAACAACACGGACGATTTGGAATTACAGCTGGAATTACCTTATATTCTATTCTATAATCGGCTGGCCAGTGCTATACTCAATACTTAAGTGACTTACCCATCCAATGAGGATTCTTGTTTACAAGATGCCACATCTGAGTCGCTGACAAATCCTGAATTTCTGTAAAGATAACTGTCCAGAGATTTATAAGCACGCAGTGCTGTACCACTGAACAGCGAGGGAAAGTTAATGAGGTAATTATACACGTCCGGGTATTCCGCTGGCAGTTCAAAATCCGGTCGTGAAAACTCCGTCCGGTAAGCCATAAGGGTCACTAATCTGTAGATCGTTTATTTTAGACATGCATCTAGTTATCTGTTCATTAGAAAAATGAGCCGTGTAGTCTGTCGGTTGAAATTGATCCATTCTGTACACGAGTGCAGCAGTATTCAGTGGTGTTTTTTACCGACAAGATGGCGGCTGTGTACTTTCTGGTCACGTGACTGCAAGATCTCTATATATCTATATACCTATATATTGAGGGTTTGGAGCCAGAGGGAAGTAAGTGGCATTTTTGGCGAAAATGAGTTCTATATATCAAATGAAAGGTCTTGATGAGCTCTATCTAACTGTACCGAAAAGACACATCAGAAATCAACCTATATTGAACAAAACAACAAAGACCTTACTCAGAAGTGGGCATCGGTGTTGGAGCCAAAAGGGCGTATGTCCCATTTACACCTATGGCTTCGATAGGCTTAGAAGGCCTAGCTTAAGTGAAGTCATAAGATAACTGAACAAGATAACTGAAATTGAACTGCTTGAAAGTACAGTAGATGTTAAACTGTTCAAGTGTTTGAAATGAAAGACATAAATGTGAAGTCATAAATGAGATTCGGAGCAAAGGGATGCGAAAAGGGGGATGAGAATTGAATTGTGTACTTGTATAGGAAGGAAATGGCCAGGCTACATTGCAATTAAACTAAATAGAGAAGTGGAGAGACCAACACATCAGAATGTGTTTGTTGTATACAGTATTTGAAATAAAATGAAAAAAAAATTACGTGTTAATCACATTGTTTTTAACCAAGGATTTTCCTTTCAAAACATTAGAAATGCTTGGTGCCCAAAAGGCGTATCCTATCTTTTTTGCCATATTGTTAAGATTTTACAAGATTTTTGAATATGTTAATATCATATTTTTATTTAATGACTACCTCATTTAAGTATGTTTATGCCTATAATGTTGTGGTTAAAGGTAAATAAATTTTGTTGATTAAAGGGTGGTCAAAATTTTGTTTTGGCTGTCCTGTAAAGTTGGTCAAATGTGACTTACGCCCCTCTGGCTCCAAACCCTCGATATAATTATGTAATTTTATATGTACGTATGTGACAGGAGAATATGCCTATGCGAGAGGAGAATGTACGTACGCATGCGAGAGGAGAATGTACGTACGCATGCGAGAGGAGAATGTACGTACGCATGCGAGAGGAGAATGTACGTACGCATGCGAGAGGAGAATGTACGTACGCATGCGAGAGGAGAATGAACGTACGCATGCGAGAGGAGAATGAACGTACGCATGCGAGAGGAGAATGAACGTACGCATGCGAGAGGAGAATGAACGTACCTATGCGAGAGGAGAATGTACGTACGTACGTACGTACGCATGCGAGAGGAGAATGTACGTACGTACGTATGTGACAGGAGAATATGCCTATGTGAGAGGAGAACGTACGTATGCAAGAGGAGAATGTACGTACGCATGCGAGAGGAGAATGAACGTACGCATGCGAGAGGAGAATGAACGTACGCATGCGAGAGGAGAATGAACGTACGCATGCGAGAGGAGAATGAACGTACGCATGCGAGAGGAGAATTTACGTACGCATGCGAGAGGAGAATTTACGTACGCATGCGAGAGGAGAATTTACGTACGTACGTACGCATGCGAGAGGAGAATGTACGTACGTACGCATGCGAGAGGAGAATGTACGTACGTACGCATGCGAGAGGAGAATGTACGTACGTACGCATGCGAGAGGAGAATGTACGTACGTACGCATGCGAGAGGAGAATGTACGTACGTACGCATGCGAGAGGAGAATGTACGTACGTACGCATGCGAGAGGAGAATACGTACGTACGTACGCATGCGAGAGGAGAATACGTACGTACGTACGCATGCGAGAGGAGAATACGTACGTACGTACGCATGCGAGAGGAGAGAACGTACGTACGCACGCATGCGAGAGGAGAACGTACGTACGCACGCATGCGAGAGGAGAACGTACGTACGCACGCATGCGAGAGGAGAACGTACGTACGCACGCATGCGAGAGGAGAACGTACGTACGCACGCATGCGAGAGGAGAACGTACGTACGTACGCACGCATGCGAGAGGAGAACGTACGTACGTACGCACGCATGCGAGAGGAGAACGTACGTACGCACGCATGCGAGAGTATATATGTATGTAAAAGGGCCAGTATGGATAATGTCTTGTATGGCCCCTCATACATACACACTTATGCACACGCATACACACGCACTTATGTACGCGCACACACTCAGACACACACAGGCAAAAATATTAAAGTTGCACATTGGCAGTAGTGCATTACCATTGTGTGTGTGTTGTCCC
The DNA here is from genome assembly GCF_027579695.1 of Neoarius graeffei. Lineage (NCBI taxonomy): Eukaryota > Metazoa > Chordata > Actinopteri > Siluriformes > Ariidae > Neoarius > Neoarius graeffei. The sequence continues at coordinate 12,048,972 of NC_083579.1, read as the reverse complement.
CTCTGAAAAAACATGTGCGGAAAGGAAACCGGAAACGTACGCGAGATTAGACCACGTCCACAAATTTAGGCATCTTAAAATGTTTTTATTAATGCCAAATAAAATATCCAGCACAAATTATATATGATAGACATAAATTAATAAATTTTATTTTAAACACGTTTTTAGTTAGCGGGACTGCAGCTTATCACCTCTCCCGCCCGCTCCCGCATTGTGCACTCCCCGCCCACAATGAGCTTTCAAAATTTGTCCCGCGCCGCACTGCTTTGCGTCGGGTCCCGCGGGAGTGCAGGGCTCTACTTTAGAGTTTCACTTCATACTGTACATGACTGGAAAACTCCAATCTGTTTACACACCATGGACTTTCATCCATGTGGGGTTTTTTTTGTTTTGTTTAATTAATTTGCACTAGCAGCACTGGTGCAAATTATGACTCTCACTCAGGATCTTTCTACTTTTATTCTACTTGCGTTTTTTAGGCCGCTATTTCTCTCTCAGTTTTCAACCAATCACCAAATTTCAAATGAAGAATACATCTGGGCTGAATTACATTGCGATGACTTTTGGTGCTGATCTGGATCACTGAACCAGAATGATCCATGAAAAACGGGATTTTTTTTTTTCCAATCAGTTGTTTATTTTGTTCAGGGCGGCAGGGTGCAACTTTTCCTTGACCATCAATCGACAAAGGTCAGCTAGCGCAAATTACTGTAACTTTTAGTCACAGTCTCTGTCTAGTTTTTATTATCCACCTCTGACCGAAAGGTCCGAAGGGGGATTATGTCGTGGCGATGTCCGTCCATCTCGGGAAGCGTCCTCACCTTCTGAAATCAACTCCTCTCTCAATTTTTGGAGGAATTTCATGAAACTTGACAGGATTCTTTGTTGTATGTCGGTAATGCACATTGCAATTTCGCTAAATTGGGTCGCATTTTACCAGAGTTCCAGCCCTTGATTAACAACCTTGTACTCTGACAATTTCATGAAGGTGTGCTCGCCTTCTGACATCAACTCCTCTCACAATTTTTGGACGAATTTCTCGAAGCTTGGTAAAAGCCCTTGTTATATGATGGTAATATGCAGATTGCGATTTAATTTCATTTGTGAAATTTTTCCCAGAGTTTTGACCCTTGATTAAATAACTTTGACAATTTCATGAGGGTGTACGTTCTTCTGAAATCAACTCCTCTCACAATTTGCGGTGGAATTTCACCAAACTTGGCAAAAGGCTTTGTTATATGACGGTTATACGCATATTGAAATTTCGTTTAATTTGGGCAAATTTTCCCAAAGTTATTCCCTTGATTATTAATAAACTTGCTTGCTTTCTGAAATCAACTTCCCTCACGGTTTTTATCCCCCGCTGGCCGAAAGGCCCGAAGGGAGATTGTCGTAGCGATGTCCGTCCGTCCGTCCGTCCCAGGAAGAGTGCTCACCTTCTGAAATCAACTCCCCTCACAATTTTGGGACGAATTTCATGAAACTTGACAGAATTCTTTGTTGTATGTCGGCAATACGCATACTGCAATTTCGTTCAATTCAGTCGCATTTACCCGAGTTCTGGCCGAGTTGCTAGTGGGGGACATCGTGCTCTGAGCGCGCTCGTTTTTCTTTCTCCTCGTCGCTCCTGTTCATGTTTAACACATGATTTAAAATGTTAGTATTCCATTAGTGTTTCTTCACGTTATTCGTTCAACCGAAACCGTCCTTTCGAAGCTGCTCATCTCACCTCATCTCATTATCTGTAGCCACTTTATCCTGTTCTACAGGGTCGCAGGCAAGCTGGAGCCTATCCCAGCTGACTACGGGCGAAAGGCGGGGTACACCCTGGACAAGTCGCCAGGTCATCACAGGGCTGACACATAGACACAGGCAACCATTCACACTCACATTCACACCTACGGTCAATTTAGAGTCACCAGTTAACCTAACCTGCATGTCTTTGGACTGTGGGGGAAACCGGAGCACCCGGAGAACATGCAAACTCCACACAGAAAGGCCCTCGCTGGCCCCGGGGCTCGAACCCAGGACCTTCTTGCTGTGAGGCGACAGCGCTAACCACTACACCACCGTGCCGCCCCTTTCGAAGCTGCTTCCAGAGGTAATTCAGCATTTGATCTTCTGTGCATCAAGAAGACTTCGTGCCTCCTCATCACTGCGAACCCTGATGATAAATTCATCCAATCGTGTTCATCTGTGAACTCGGGACCAGCGTGTTTTCAAAACGGCTTTCACACTCGACTTCAGGATGGTCGTTTGAACAAATCTCTCACACACCAGAAGTGTGTAATGCTTGTTTAAAGTGTGCACACCCTGGAGTGTAGCGTACGTAATACATACAGGAATGCTCTGACATCATGGAAGTCTTTTGTCATTCCTTTAAACCCCATCTTTCTGTCTCACGGGTTCTCCCATCGCTTCCTGTTTGTTTTGGTGCGAGTACGGCACTGCACCCCGTCTCAACGGGAGTGTCTTGCGTCCTCTCTCTGATTCAGCTCGGTCACATCTGGAGGATATTTAACCTCATGGCATGCAGACTTCTGGGAAACTGAGGGAGAGGACCAACGCAGAGAACTCGCTCGCTCTTTGCATTTCTTTTTTTTAATGGCTAGTGTGTTATGTTTGTAAGCTGATCGTGTAGGTTGGAAGGCAGCATCACACATTTCATCCAGTCTCCATCAGCCTCATATGCAAACCTAGTGTCGGGTGCTGTATGATGGATGCGATATGATATTTTTTTTTTTTAGAAGTATAATTTGCAATGTCGATGCATGCTGTATAATACACACAACACACTTTGCGCTCCATGACTGTAGTTTGTTCCTGATGTGGGTGGAATACTGAAGTGTGGACAGGCAGGAAATGATGTCAACACCAGACTCTACACACACACGTGCGCTCTGGTCAGGAGAGACCTCGCCTCTTTGCTCTCTCCTTCCGTCATCACTGCAACGCACACACACTGATGACAGGTGTAATGACCACGCCCACACTGCCACAACGACGTACACTATAATAAGGCTTTTGACACGGGGGGGGGAGAAACCATGCAATAGATGTTAGTCACCGTTTTTCCATCGTGTGACGTAGAGAGAGCACACTCCAACAAAAAGCAAAATCATCTTACCTTGTGTTTGAGGGAACTTCCAAAAGTTCTCGGCCTCACCCGGAAACAAGATGCGTACTATAAATCCTTATCTCACTGTTTGTTGTATAAAAACTCAACTGACGGAAGCAATCAAAGAAAAAAAAAGGAGAGGAAAGATGCCTTCAAGCTGGTGTGATGTTGCTCCGGGACAATACACCCGTCCACACAGCACAGGGGCAGAAGCAGCCGAATGTGGCTTTGATCTGTTGCCCCATGCACCTTGCTCACCCGGCCTGGCACTGCGTGGCTTTCTATCAGTTCCCCAAACTGAAATCCCACTTGCATTCGCCATTTTTAGAGTCAAGCGCTACGTTCACACTGCAAGGCTTAATGCTCAATTCCGATTTTTTTGTGAAATCCGATTTTTTTGTGAGGTCGTTCACATTAACAAATATATGCGACTTGTATGTGATCCTCAGTATGAACGAAAAGCGACCTAAAAGTGTTCCGCATGCGCATTGCAGGATACGACGACGTCACACGCAGTGAGCATGGCCAGTGTTTACGGAAGTAAAACCGCCCAGTTGCGGTATGACCCATCCAATCTAGCTTGAATAGCTGCATCCCCCCAAATGGAAATCAGCTCCCTAACCTCTGCGTCCTTCCATTGAGAAGATTCAGAACCTTCACAGCCCGAAGCGTCCCTCGCATTGATGTCATGCGCAGGGGCGCAGATACGTTTTTTGAACTGGGAGGGACAAAAAACTGGGGGGACAAAGCTGCCAGCAAACCAACCCCAACCCCGATATGCCTGTCAAACTTGTTGTGGGTTACCATAGCAACCAAGCTCGAGCTCGCAACCTGTGCAGTCTGCGCAGCTCAACCAACCGAATATCAGTCTTTGTTTTGTTTTATGTGAGTTGTTGCAACTATGTATACACTGCCGTGCACCTCAGTAAACCGAATGGTAATTAGTCTTTTGATTTTTCCGTGAGGTTTGCCTTATGCAAAGAAAGACAGCATAGACGTTTTTTCCTCCCTATAAGTGGGGGGGACCGAACGAGGTGAATTTAAATCTGGGTGGGACGAGTCCCCCCCTCTATCTGCGCCCATGATTATGCGCCATGTTGTTGTAACTTTTTTGAGAGACCCGCCGCCTACTTCAGCGCAGAATAGTGACGTTTGTGGCTTGTTGATGACGTGTAAGTCAGATGAATGCGACCTGGCGGTTCAGACTGAAGTCGCATATGAAAAGAGCGGATAGGAATCGGAATTAGGACCACATATCCAAACGGCCTGGGTCGGATTTGAAAAAATCGGATCTGTCTCGTTCATATTGTCAATAAAAGATCGGATACAGGTCACATATGGGCGAAAAGATCGGATTTGAGTCACTTCAGCCTGCAGTGTGAACGTAGCCAAGTTGATTTGATTTGTATAGCGCGTTTAACAACAGACCTTGTCGCGAAGCAGCTTTGCAGAAATTTAAAGACTTGAACTAATTTTATCCCTAATCCGTCCCCGATGAGCAAACCTGTGGCAATGGTGGCCAAGAAAAACTCCCTCAGAAGACACCAGACTAAAAAGGGAACCCATCCTCACAGGGCTCGACGTTAACTTTTAAAACCACTTGCCCTGGGGGTCAATTTCCACTATTTTGCGAGTACTACTTTTTTTTAATTTAATTTATGAAAACCATCTAGTTGTGAATTGCAACATAAAATGAAGATCACACATTAATTTTGGTGATTGGTTAGGGGTCATCCATAATTATCATCATTATCATGAGTCTACAAAGAGTAGACTTTTGAGCAACCCCCCCCCCAAAAAAAAAGTGTACATTAGCGGACAAAAAAATTATGGATCTACGTGGAATAGGAATTCAAAATAAAACCATGTCTTGTATTACTTTTTTATTAAAATCGAATGACAGGACAATACAATTCTGAAATGGAAGAAAAGAAGACTGACTGTATAAAATTCAACTGAATGCTGATGCAAGTACAAAATACCCATATGATAACCTACGTACCGTTTTACGAGAGAAATAATCCCGAATTGTAAAAGTCGACTTCCCATCCGGACGATCGCTTGCCGGCACAGCTCAGCTTGCCTTGAAACGTTCGTTTTTGATTCTTTCCAAGCAGCCTGTCCTGCCCTAACTGCCTCCTGCCGCTTCTCAGATGAATGCAGGAAACAATAAACGTTTAAAAACTGCTCGTACTCGTTTGAAGGAGTCTCGTGAATAGCGGTATTTCTGCTATTCACAAATTTGTAAATGCGGTCAAAATCTGGGTCAGCCATTGTTATTGTATTGAAGAAAGAAAGCGTGTAGAGCTCGCTGGCAAAACCGATGTGGCACGAAATTTTTAACATGGCGGCCGCCGATTCTCACATTGACGGATCATCATTTTTTCATTTTTAAAAAGTGTACGCCTGGTCATTAACCCCCTCCCCCCCCGCGTACGGTTTGTACGCTCATGATAATGATGAAAATTATGGATGACCCCTTACTGGGAACCAACAATTTTATCCAAAACAGTCTTTCCTGCCTTTGTCGATTTTTATTTCCATTTCACATGCATGCAGCTGTTGTAAAGTTCAGTGCGTTTGTGTAGAACACTCTCAGACTGTAGGTTCATTACTCGATAATGTAGAAATCATAAAATAGAAATCTAGAACAAAGTTTGTATGAAGAAAACAAGGTGCCAAGACTTTTGAACAGTACTCATACATGTCAACCTATACAGAATGTCCGTATTTTATACGGATTTGATTCAATAAACGTAGTATACGGGCGTATAAATAGTTATACGGATTATTTAAAAAAATTCAATATTTATTTAGATCTATAATCAATTCCCACGATGATAAAAGAGCGCATAACATTTACAAACGTACTGTACACCACAGACAGCCAGTAAAGAGTCTTATGAAATCGCGCGTTATCTTGTGGTAGCGAGACTTCGTTCCACTTTTGATCATGCGCACACCGCATTGCGAGAATCCCGCCAACCGTGAAGTCATAGACATATAAACATAGACGCCGCCTTCTGCGTAGAATCATACGTCATCCTCGCCGCCATATTGGATGGGGCAAAGTGGAGATTCTTCACCCGTCTCTGGTATAGCGTCTAGACAGTAGCCGAGAATAAAGATGTGTGCTGCGTTTAACTGTACCAACAGGTTTACCGTCCAAACGAGATCACATGGGATTACCTTTCACAGGCGAGACTGGAAAAATACTTTTCATTGTATTTGGTCATTATAACGTAATTTTACGAACAGATTTTCCTGACTTTGTGGCTAATATGAAGTCTCGCGCATAATAGCCGCTCGGTGAAACCTGTCTCCAAACAACGAAGTATTTCCTTCGTAACTACGCTGATAACACTTTGTGTTTTTGTCGAACATTGGAGCTTTGTATTCATTCTGAAGGTTTATTGTTATTAATATTGAATAAAAAGTAACTGGGATACATCATTGTTAATTATCATTCAAATTTTAGGTAAATTATTTTATTTTAATTTGCATCTTATATGGATTTTATAAGGGAAATACGGATTTTGGAGGTTGGTTATACAGGTTTGATTGACCAAAGGTTGATATGTATGCAGTACTGTTTGAGAATATTTTATATATTGTTTTTTTTTTCTTTTTGGTATCATCCATCTCTAGGTTTAAAAAAAAAAAAACCTGCGCTGCGTCATGACCGACAGGATAATATTTTGAGTTTAAAATTTTTTAGTGTTTTGGTTGTGGGTGTTTTATACCGACCTGGCAACCTGTAACTGAATCCGTGCAGCTGGTCTGTCATGACGCAGTGCTGGTTTTTTTTTTTTTACACACAAACCTAGAGGTGGATGATATAAAAAATAAAAAAAAAAGATATATAAATATTTTGCACAGGACTGTGTTCCTCTGATAACAGAAACAAAGCTCCAGCTCTCTCTGCTCTGAATCTGTTCTGTTCTTTCGGGATTTATCGCACATGTCGCTCCTTGTTGAGTTTTTTATGTCCGAGTTGTTTGAAACCAATCTGGGTTTTCTGTGTTGAATAAGGAAGCGGCTTCACCTGTAAGAAAATCAAACACTTTCGTGAAGGAGCTAACTCGAATGCGAGGAAAAAAACAAATAAAACGAGATTCTTAAGCACAATCGTGAATTTCTCTGGAGTTTTCAGACTGAGCTTCTCTCGTCGTATTCTTTAACCGCTCGTTTCCTCCTATTTGTTAACGTTTTTCTTGATAGCGGGGAGACGGTAATGCCGTTTCTCTCTTTGAACAAGCAAAAACGGCGCAAAACCATATTAACCATATTGAAGACAGATTAAGCCTTGCTTGCATGAAAGACGGCGTCTGTCTGTCTGACCCCAGCTGTGATTATCACGTGATGCGTGATGTTATGCGCAAGGGGTCTATAAACAGTACGCGTACCATACTACAACAGCGGGGGGGGGGATATAAAACAACTTGCAAAGCAGTAAATGAAACCGAGATGAAGAAAACAGCCGAGACAGAATGGCAGACGCGTAGTGAAGGACGCTTTTCAGAACTGAAATAAAAGGTCAAAAAGCCTCATTTTTGTGGTGCTCGTTCATAATAAATGCTCATTCCAACTTGCCCGGTCAGGCATGTCGGGGACATGTTTCACTTGCCTGCCCCGGGAAGTCCTTAATGTCGAGCCCTGCCTCATCTAGGTGATGACAGACAGCGTGATTTTATAAATAATTTGCTTCGAAAACAGTGTCCTGTAGAGTCAAAGTATAACCGTGTAACCAGGAAATTCATTATAGTCTTAACATGAAAGTTCGTTTTGTTGACGTTATCAACTGATCCTTGATGGAAACTTGAGTGCAAAACTGTTCATGACAACCGCAGTCCTAAAGTTAGCAAGGTAACTGTAGTCCTCAGACATAAAAGCATTACTGTAAGAGTCTTTCAAGAGCGACTTTCGATGGTCCATATGGGGCCGTCCGCTACAGGAGCGATGTGATGAGACTCCAGCCAGATGTAGGGCATCAGGATGGATCAGGCAGGTCTGAAGAGCAGAAGAGGTCAGGATCGAACTCTGAGGGACAGACGGGGGGAACACAGGTTGTTAGGTTTGCCCAATGTCCCTTGATGAGTAAGAACAGTATACATTTTTCACTGAGTGCAAGCAGGAACTCCGGTAAAACTAACTCCGACAGCATAACTAAAAGGGGAGAGCCAGGAGGTAATGCAGGCATGAGGGAGCCCCGGGACATAATACAGCAGCCACTACACCGTCAACAAACCCAAGCGAGTGGGGGGCCGACAGCATCCATACGTCCCAGTTTACCGAACACGCTAACTATACCTGAGGATCCTCTAGATCTACTCCTTTACCTAAGGCTGCTGGGCCATAGAAGGTTCACGCTGCACGCTGCATGCTGCACGCTACACGCTACACGTTCACGTGAAGAACCGGACCCTGGGCCATTAAACTTCATGCTTGGATGTTCACGTGTTGCGTCTGTTCTACTTTGACCGAGTAACCAACAATACGGACTCTTCGGATGACGACGATTGCCTCATCCTGCTTTTACTGAGACAGAGGAAGAGAAAAAGGAACAGAATTTGGAGCCGAGAACACTTCCTTCTGAGAGAAACCCGTGGTGAATTTCACCGAACATTCTATAATCTGCTTGACAATCCCGATGAAGAACTATTTTTCAATTATACCATTCAATTATATTTTTTCTGAAGTTTTCCCCTGAAAGCATAGCGTTATCTCCCTAGACCCGTTCTGATTGGCTGGCGCAGCGGTGACCGCATGCATTGACTGGAATTTCCATCTTCACGCCTAGAAAAAAGTGTGCATGTTCATTTCACGCTTCACGCGTGAAGTGTGCAGCGTGTAACGTGAACGCCGTTCTATGGCCCAGAGCAAGTCATGCTACGTTTGTCCACTTTTCTTTACACGCGTGTAGCGTGTGGTGTGCAGCATGCAGCGTGCAGCGTGAACCTTCTATGGCCCAGCTGCCTAATAAAACACTAACAAAAGGCTTGACTAAAGATATGTTTTCAGCCTCGACTTAAACACCGAGTCTGCGTCTGAGTCCCGAACACTACTTGGAAGGCTGCTCCATCACTGTGGGGCTTTGTAAGAAAAGGCTCTGCCCCCTGCACCTTGTGATCGAAGTAGGCGTGGCGGGTCATAAAGGACCAGAAGTTCACTCCGGTACTGTGGCGCGAGACCATTCAGTGCTTTAAAGGTCCAGTAGTATTTGATTGATGAAGTCATCCATGCTGTCGGAGGATCTGGAGCCTCGCTGTGACCACCTTCTGCGAAAGGATAGCGAAACATAAACGTCGCTGGACCAAGCGCATTGAAGTTAACCCTTTGATGCAAAACATGCACAACATGACCCGCATTCATTTTCCAGGTTATTTCATGCTGACTGAGTTTTTCTTTGCTCTATCTTTTGAAATCAATTTATTTTATGATGGAATATTCCAAGCATTCTTTAAATATCTTGTTTTTAATTACCGCAAGTCATTAATTTAATTTTTTCTTTCCTACTTTATGAACAAAAAGACTTTTTATATTACTACACATGGGTCATCCAAGTGTGATTTAAAATTACACTACCGTTCAAAAGTTTGGGGTCACCCAGACAATTTTGTGTTTTCCATGAAAAGTCACACTTTTATTTCCCACCATAAGTTGTAAAATGAATAGAAAATATAGTCGAGACATTTTTCTGGCCATTTTGAGCATTTAATCGACCCCACAAATGTGATGCTCCAGAAACTCAATCTGCTCAAAGGAAGGTCAGTTTTATAGCTTCTCTAAAGAGCTCAACTGTTTTCAGCTGTGCTAACATGATTGTACAAGGGTTTTCTAATCCTCCATTAGCCTCCTGAGGCAATGAGCAAACACATTGTACCATTAGAACACTGGAGTGAGAGTTGCTGGAAATGGGCCTCTATACACCTATGGAGATATTGCACCAAAAACCACACATTTGCAGCTAGAATAGTCATTTAGCACATTAGCAATGTATAGAGTGGATTTCTGATTAGTTTAAAGTGATCTTCATTGATAAGAACAGTGCTTTTCTTTCAAAAATAAGGACGTTTCAAAGTGACCCCAAACTTTTGAACGGTAGTGTAAATGTCTTGATACTATAATAATAATAATTTGTTTCAAGTAATTACTTTAGTATGGAAGCCGAGAGAGGCCCTTCATATAATCTTTTTTTTATTCACCTTGTTATCCCGAGATAACGACATAATTAATTCAGGATCTCGAGAAAACAACACAACTATTTCGACATCTCGAGAAAACAAAACCGTTAGTCCGTGATCTCGAGAAAACAAAACAATTATTTCATCATGTCAGCTGGATCACTGTATCTCCGTCGGTAGAGACGAAGCCGGGCCAGTCTTCTGCAGAGGTGCCGCGGACTAATTTTGAAATTATCCCTTATTACTCCCATGGCATGAAATTTTCACTTTGAGGTTTTTTTTTTAAGATATTTTTTTGGGCTTTTTGCACCTTTATTGGATAGGACAGTGTAGAGACAGGAAATGAGCGGGAGAGAGAGACGGGAAGGGATCGGGAAATGACCTCGGGCCGGAATCGAACCCGGGTCGCCCGCATTCATGGTATGGCGCCTTAACCACCTGAGCCATGACGCCCCCACTTTGAGGTTTTTTAACGTTAAAATGAGTTCCTCTGACCTTCTTAAGTCGCCACAGTGGCTAGAAATTTCATAATGTGTAAACCAAACTATGCCCAGCATTTGAGAATGGCGCGTCAAAACGGCGCGTTGATAAACTCTTCCCTTGCCTACGTCAGCAAGGGAGATGATCCCCACGCCCCCCCCTCTGGATTCCCACCCACTGTATGGATTGCCCCGCCCAGCTCAAAAGTTGCCACCAAACATGGAAGTTGCGCTGTACATGGATGTGACAACACAGAAAAGAGTCTGTTTTTCCTGCCGACAGGAGAGCCCCTGAAGACGCAGTGGCTTAATTTTATTTACTCCAATAATACGCCGTCGAGTCTACCTAAGACGGTGTATGTTTGTCGGAAGCATTTTCCTGATGAATGTTTCCACAACTTGGGACAGTACAGGGCAGGTTTTGCACATCAACTGTCACTGAAGCCTGGGTCCGTACCAAGCATCCCTGCCGCATCAGCCACAAACAGCGAACAAGTAAGTGTATAACTGTTAAGTCGTTTTGCCGTGTTTTAAAATCGGTGCCACGTTAGCCTTGCAATGGCTACATTAGCTGTGCAGCTAACCGCTTCCTGCAGTTAGCCAGGTACTCTGCGCTACAAAACCAAAAAGCATGCAGCATGCTCTGTTATAATAGCCAATCAAAACAGTTTTTACAAAGACACCCACATTCTTTTTAAGTCACTCGTTCATTTTATTTGTTTGTTTGTTCAGTAAAAACCCAAACATTTGTTGAATTTATTTTATTTCCTCGCGTCGCACCTTAATGACGTCAGCGTGCGGTATTTTTCCCTTCGCGGTTTGTTCCTTCTCTCTCGCCATAGTAAGACACCCACATCCGCTTGTTCTGACCCACTGGAGGTAGCGTCACAGTGCTGTTAGCCAATCAGAGGTAAAACGTTTACATGTCATAAATATTAATAAGACCCGCCCCCACCCTCTACCCTTCCCCGCCTCCTGCTTCTCATTAGCAAAACAACGCACTGGGAAAAGCGCTGAAATGGGGCTTTCTCCCAGGAGGCTATATCTACGTGCCGAGGGTTCATTTCGAGAAAGGCTGCGGATATAACAAGCGGGAAACCTCCACGAGCCCGTTTAAAGCATCAACAAACCACCATGCCATGGGTCCTTTAATGCAATCTCTCCCTGTGTCAACCCCTGATCAAAATATTGCCTTATTAGGTGATCGATTATTCCAGACATTCTAATGACCAAAGTTGCGTCTATACAGAATGAGAAATAGCCCCAAAGTCAGCATATCACAAGTCTCTTGGCGCACCTGAATGAACCATTTCTCAGCTGTTTACTCGAGATCATGAAATAATTTTGTTTTCTCGAGATCTTGAATTAATTATGTCGTTATCTCGGGAGAACAAGGTGAATAAAAAAAAGGATTATATGAAGGGCCTCTCTCGGCTTCCGTACTTTTAGCAGTGAATGGGGCCAGTTATTTATTTATTAACTATGTCGTTAGCTAAGCCAACTACAATAAAATTAGCTAACTAAAGTAGAATATGTCAACAGCTCGGTAGCTAATAGTAATTACTTGTAACTTTCTGATGAGTAATCTACTCACTCTCAAGGGAACCTAAACATAATCAATTTTTCTCTAAGGTAATGTTAGAACAATTGAAAAACATTCCTTGCATGTATTAGATGGGCAAAGGGCGCTGTGCTGAGCTGTGAAATGTCTGACACAAGCACAATTCACAGTTCCCACCAAACGCTGGAGTAAATGCATGCGGGTCGGTTCTGACCCATGTGTGTAAACTTGATGTAGAATTACAAAAGCTGTGCTTGTTCATAACTTAAGAAAGGAAAAATAAAAATGATGATTTGTGCTAAACAAAAACAAGATATTTACTGCATATTTGGAAAAGTAAATGACAAAATGAATTTATTTCAAAAGTATATCACAGAAACACTCAGCCATACATGAAATAACCTGGAAAATGAATGCAGGTCGTTTTTGACCCATGTTGTGCATTAGAAGGGTAGTGATCCAAAAAGGGTTTTTATTCAAAAAGTAAGAAAGGAAAAAATAAAATAAGGATGCATGATGATTAGTGCTGTCAAAAATGTCGCGTTATTAACGCGTTAACTTGACTCAATTTTAATGGCGATAATTTTTTTATCGCGAGATTAACGCTCTGTGACCTGATGTAGGTTTTTCATAAGCTTTTGAAACTGCCAGGAACTTGGAACAGAGACTTTGCTTAGAAAAACGATAGCGGTTAGACTGTAATGCCACACCCCGCACAGCCAGAGTCCTCTGCCCTCCCCCGAAGAGTAACGGTGCTCGGCTTAGGTTTCGTTTTCCCATCCGTGGTTCCAGCCCGACTTTGCAGTGGCTGTGACAAGACGTGTTATGCTCTGCAATTAAAAAAAAAAAAACATTGGTACAACCAGTGTTCGAACTATGCCGATATTTTCGGGGGGTCCCTTTTTTTCCCTTGGGGGTGCTTGCGCTTGTCTCAGAGCGCGGATCTCCATCGCGCGCTCACTTCGGATATGCAAATGCTTCCCGTTACACACGATTGCTATGTCAATAAACATCATTTTGCCAATATTTTAGAGACCCCCTAACATTTCCCAAATCATGTTTTCAAGGGATCTCATGTCTGTTTCAGGGGATCTTGGATCCCCCGTGTACCCCCGTAGTTCGAACGGTGAGCAAGCCCATTCACTTTTTTATGCTGATAAGAGAATTACAATGGTTTTTCATGTGACAAAAATGTGCGATTCAATTGTGATTAATCACGAGTTAACTATGACAGTCGCGACATTATCTCATCTCATTATCTCTAGCCGCTTTATCCTGTTCTACAGGGTCGCAGGCAAGCTGGAGCCTATCCCAGCTGACTACGGGCGAAAGGCGGGGTACACCCTGGACAAGTCGCCAGGTCATCACAGGGCTGACACATAGACACAGACAACCAGTCACACTCACATTCACACCTACGGTCAATTTAGAGTCACCAGTTAACCTAACCTGCATGTCTTTGGACTGTGGGGGAAACCGGAGCACCCGGAGGAAACCCACGCGGACACGGGGAGAACATGCAAACTCCGCACAGAAAGGCCCTCGCCGGCCCCGGGGCTCGAACCCAGGACCTTCTTGCTGTGAGGCGACAGCGCTAACCACTACACCACTGTGCCACCCAGTCACGACATTAATCGCGATTAAATATTTCAATCGCTTGACAGCACTAATGATGATCAAAAACAAGTTAATCGAGGAATACCTTGAATACCGAATGACGGAATTAATTTATTGCAAAGATATAGAAGATAAAAACTCAGCCGGGTCACTTTTGACCCATGTAAGAACAATCTTTCTCCTGTGACGTTTTGTGGATGAAGGAGGCTGAGAACTTTTTGAAGTAGCCTCGTATATGTCCGACGTACAGAATGGCAAAATTGCTGTTAAAGGGCTGATGACACGAACATGACACTATGCAATTTCTTAAATAAACTATACAACATGGCAAACATGTTAGATTTCTTTTATAATTACGTGAAAAGAAGCTGTTACGCGAATATCCAACTTTTAATTGCACAGCGCAAGAAAACTGGGTCCGTGTCTCGCGGCCATGTTGTGACGTCAGCGGAAGAACACGCTGCGGTTCACTGGCTGTTCTACTCAATGGAAATGGCGCATGAAAACGCCGGTGAACTCTCTAGTGCTAGCTCTTCAACAACCAAATACTGGTACTTTAAGCAGTGATCATGATGGCATGATTTTATCTGATTTTAAATAAATGAGATTGATGATAATAATGTGAATGTTCACAACTAGTACATACAAACTCTGCAGCTTCTGATTCAGCAGCTGCGTCATACTCCGCAAAAACATCAGCAAGGACCTACAATATAAATGGAAATGCAATACACTAAGCTCAAATGACTTTTGGAAAGTATAATTTCTAAATTTTTTCTACATATTCTTGAAGTCGGTCATCAATGATGTTACTTGCTGCCGTTCCCTAACAACGCATGGCAAAGGGTAAAGTGTAGTGTTGCTACGAGTACTTGCTAAAGCCTCCGGTGGAAGATCCTCGATGTGCTGATAAGACGTACAGTTCTATACAACACACAAGTGTCACGATAATCACAAACCAGATGCAAATTGTTAAAATACCTAATTTTTAAGCAATCATGTATTGATCTCTTCCGAATAGAATCTATGATAGCCTACCCTCTTTACCCTTTGCCTCTCGTTGCTAGGCGGCAGTTACATGAAAGCCGCAAGCTTTCACAAGCAAATACATGACTGATATCACACCGACTTTATGATTATCATGAATGTGTACTCCATGAGCGCTCTGGAGCGAGTGACTTCCAAGATGGCCGCGCAGACCGCATGGTTACTATTTTTAGCATCATGTCGGAGCGCTCTATAGCTCTACGTACCTTTTTATCTTATGTCGTTTCTCAACACATGTTCTGACAGTTGGACTGTCATTGGAGGAGTCGGCTTGTCCCAGGCGACTGCTGGATCCGGCATAGCTACTAGTAGACCCCCTCCGGAATACTGTAGGCACTGCTGATGGTAGCAACACACGTTTGTGCTGAACTGAACACCCAAGAGATTCTTTTAAGCTGGGAAGGGTGTCAAAACAATCCAAATCGAAGTGTTCAGAGCACAGGACGGATGTTGGTGAGGGCTCCCACTTGTCACGAGTGCGCCTGACTTGCTTCACCCACTTCGCATGCAGCTCGGGATCTCTGGGAAACTTGAATAAACTTACTCCATCCTTGTGGGTTTTGGAGCAAAAGCCGGCAACACAACACGAAGGCATAATAACTGTATAATAATACTAATAATGACAAACTGAACACCTGCCGCATCAACAACAAACTGGTAAGTTAGGAGGAAGGTTCTTTCGCTGACGTCGTATAGCTCCTCCTCCTCTTTCGTCTCCTGGGTGCTGCAGCCCCGTCAAATTTGCCCAGATAGCCGCGTTTTTTATCATAACTTGTAAAATAGGCGCCTTCGTAAATTAATATATGGATCATCGGGAATTACTTTTTATGTTATAAAACATCGCCAAAGATGCCAAAAACGTGTCATCAGCACTTTAAAGAATATCTCACTGGTCATTAATTTAAGCCCTGCATGAAAGCAAGTCACGTCCCATAACCTCAGGCCTCGAGTGCTTTTCTAAGTAAGTAAGTGGTCATGCTGTTCTAAGGAGCGCTGCCTTCTGCACCAGTTGACCTTTATGGTTCACCTTGGTGGACTCCGATGTTTCGGCAGGTTTCCTGTAACCATACCGAGCGCTCCGATCACCACTGGTGCAACAGCTGTCTTGATGTCCCACAACGTTGCTAGTTCTCTTCTCGGATCTTGGTCTTGAGCATCCTTTTTTTTTTTTTTTTTCTACAAACTTTTAGATTTCTATTTTATGACGTTTACATTATCGAGTCAGTACAAAAACATTTTAGAGTTCCAACCGTTCGTTCGTTATCCAGCATAAAATTAAATATTGCGGTGGGGGGGGAGTTTGTATCTGAGCAACATATTACATAAGAGAGCACTTTTCAGATGAAGAAAGAAACCATAATGAAGGCGACTGCAAAAGTTTTGGTGCAAAACGAAGAAGCGAGTGTGACAGTGTCCAGAAGAACTGTGGCTGGTTCTGTAAGATGCTCAGAAAAACCTACAGCTCGTTTCCGCATAAAACCGCACTCACTGGATCTGAGACGACTTTTTTTTTTTTTTTTTTTTTATTTAAGCAAAGGGTCGTCTCACGCCAAATATTGACTTTGTTTCATTTATTATGGCTTCCTGATTATGGTTTTCGTTTTTTTTTTTAAATGTTGAAACATTCCATTTTTGGTCTACGGTATTTCTTTACACGTGCCTAGGACTTTTGCACAGCACTGTATATTTTGGCACTGCTGACAAGTAGAGCTCCTGAAGAGTGTAAAATGTTTTTTTTTTTTTAAATATAAAAGCAAATTTAAAAGCGAGTGCCGGATGAAAACCCATCTATCTTTGATACAAATTTTGTTGTCCAGTGTTTTGAGATGCATTGCCTTGCACTGGCAATCAAGTTCCCTGTGGTGCTACACGGATGTCGTTTGTACGTAGGTACGAATATCCTACGGTCGCAAAAATCAAGTGTTTTTTTTTTTTTTTTTAAACTAACTACTGTTTTTTCTTTTCTTTTCAGATCCAGCCGTATGAGAAAATCAAAGAGAAGGGTTTACCCGAGAGCGTAGCCGACAGCTTGAACAAGCTGGTGGTGGTGAAGCTGAATGGAGGTCTGGGCACCAGTATGGGCTGCAAAGGGCCAAAAAGTCTCATCAGCGTCCGAAACGAAAACACGTTCCTGGACCTGACTGTACAGCAAATTGAGGTAAGACCCCAAGGGTGTAGTGGGTGTGAATCTCGATGCGCATTCACAGTTCGGAAGTTCAGATAAATTTGAGTTCTCCACCACAGTCAGTCTTCAAGACGGAGGATTTTGTCCTTTTATGATTTCTCAGGAAAGACGAGCAACATTTGTGACCCCTCACCGAATCCAGGGACACATGTCGGCGGAAACGAATCAGAGATAATCGCAAAAGAAGCATTTTTTTTTTTTTCGAAATTTGTGATTTTTGTTTTTTTCCATCATGTGCAAGTTGAGATCTTGAAGAATGCAATCAGTATTTCAGATAATAGATTGTTTTGTTGGAAAAGCATACATTTTTTTGCTGCAAATTGTCTCGTTTTTGTCAGGACTGTAGCCTGCTGGGGGGTGTTGGTAAATTACCATATGGGCCATTCACATGATGATTTAAGTCTTTTTTTTTCCGTGAATCAGCTGTATGATACGAGCTGAGCTCGTGGCTACTTAAGCTGCATACAGGCGTGTAATTTCATTATGGAATGAGCGAGCTAAACAGAGCGCAGAGGAGCTGAAACACCGCGAAGCAAACAGACGCACGGTATTTACATCGGAGATAACCATTTCTAGCAAAAAAAAAACGCAACCTCGTTTTCCAGATTGAATGGAATACTTGAATGATCGGATGATGCACAGACCGTTCTAGGATTACATTCCATCGGAGGCATTGGTGTGTGCAAGGCGCCGTTTCTCTTTCTGATGGGCTAAGTTTATTAATCTAAGGCTGTGTGGTTATTTTTGCATGTAACGGAGAGTGTTGTGGTTTGGTTAAGCCTAGGTCACAACCGGACATACGATTTTTTGGCCGTGCGATTTTTGGTGTTTCCCAAATCGCTGCGTGTTTTTTTTTTTTTTTTTTGTTCACGGAGAAAGACGCACGTTGGCCGTAAGTTTGTCTTGCAACCTGAAAAAAAAGTAAGCGCCTGTAGAGTTTGTTTGACATGACAACGAATCTCTGCGGCCGGTCTACGGCTCGAAAATCAGCACGCCACACGCGCGCCCTCCGTGCGTTTTTTGTATGTAGACCGGCCGTAGGAGCGCGTACTGTACGGCCGGTTGTGACCGAGGCTTTACATGAAACTAGCGTTGTGTTAGTTGTGTCATCATCGTGCTATCTTTTTCTTACGGTGTGAGTAATTTTTCAACCACAGAACGTTAAAGTATACTTTAGGACTTATTTTTGTACTTTGTAATTGTTTTGGGCATACTTTTCATGGAAGGAAAATTGACGTGGTGATCTTTGTTTACATGAAAGTGGCATCGTGCTAGCTAGTAGGGGGTAGGGCTTTCCTTAATGTCATGCAAATGAGCACCATTATGTGCTCGCCCTACACCCAGAGTAGCTGAGATGGAAAACTTTGAGGGCGATTTTCTCCCTTTTCTGTTTTAAGAAGTATACACTTTCAAAAGGCCACACATTCTTCAAATATTATCAGATCTCCACATGGAAGGCATTATTGGAAAGCTTAGAAACTGTACTTTCTGAATCTGTCAATAACTCAAAATGCCCCCGGGCCGACATGTGTCCCTGGATTCCGTTATCGGACACATTTATTTATTTATTTTTTGGTCATGTTCACTTGTGGGCGGCACGGTGGTGTAGTGGTTAGCGCTGTCGCCTCACAGCAAGAAGGTCCGGGTTCGAGCCCCGTGGCCGGCGAGGGCCTTTCTGTGTGGAGTTTGCATGTTCTCCCCGTGTCCGCGTGGGTTTCCTCCGGGTGCTCCGGTTTCCCCCACAGTCCAAAGACATGCAGGTTAGGTTAACTGGTGACTCTAAATTGAGCGTAGGTGTGAATGTGAGTGTGAATGGTTGTCTGTGTCTATGTGTCAGCCCTGTGATGACCTGGCGACTTGTCCAGGGTGTACCCCGCCTTTCGCCCGTAGTCAGCTGGGATAGGCTCCAGCTTGCCTGCGACCCTGTAGAAGGATAAAGCGGCTAGAGATAATGAGATGTTCACTTGAAGAGCGTGTCTGATGACGGAATGACTGCTTGTAGCTGAAACAGTAGCTTTGAAAGAAGTTTGAGCTTTCTTGCGAACATGATGGCAGTGCCTGGTTTTTTTTTTTTTTTTTAAATTTAAAAACAAATCTTGGCTTGTAAGTTGATGCGGCTGTGTCGTAAGTTGTTGGACTGATTTTTCCAATTGGAATCAATTTTCCTTCACACTCCTCCTAACAGTTGAGAATAGCTCCGTGCTCGTCCTGAGTTCACCTGCGAACGCACGCTGGATTCAGTTCGGGCTTGGAGTACTCGAGTCCGACTCGTGCCCTAATTTTAAGGACTCCGATTTTTTTTTCTTTGTAACATGCCATAATAATTTGGCATAAGATACTTATATCTACATTAATTTTGTGCAAGAGAATGCACGTTCGTCATGTTGAGGAACAAACTAATGTTAATAGCGCTAAAATGCCTAGAGAGAAGCCCCTAGGATTGTCCGCTTTGCTTATACAGACTTGTCGTGCAGTGGGAAAACGATGCACTGCCGTGTGTCCCGTATGTAGAGAACTATCGAGGAGACGACGGAGACAACCTCGAACTTCAATAGTCATTTGGCAAAACTCCACCCAGAGAAGGAAGTGACATGCTATGTTCATTGCTCTGTTGATAGCGTGGCTTGCTAAGCGATGAAGTAGCTAGTGTTAACCCTCTGTCATGTTATTTGCCCTGTTGATAGTGGGCGGGGCTTGCTGAGCGACGAACAAGCTTTTTATCTGTAGCCTGTTAACTAATACAGGGCAGTCGAGCAGGAACGTCAGTCCAACACAGTTGCTTTTACATAAAGGTAGCGACAGCCTTGGTGTGGGTGGAGTCTTGTTCTCAGACTCGACTCGACGCTGATTCAGTTCATCCTTCGTTCCCTGACACAACCTTTTCTGTTTTAATGACCTCCTCCTGCTCTTCTGGGAAGGGTTTCCACTAGGTTATGGGGCGTGGCTGTGCGTTCACGAGCATTAATGAGATCAGGTACTGATGGTAGGTGAGGAGTGATGTCTGGGGTTCTGTGCAGGACACTCGAGCTCTTCCACACCATGTCTTCATGGAGCACTCTCTCGTCCTGCTGGAACAGATTTGGGCCTCTCGGTTCTGCTGAAGGGAAATTTTACAATCCTACAGTATCCAAAGACGCCCTGTGCTTCCAACTTTTTGTGGCAGAGGGAACCAGAACCACATGGTAGTGATGGCCAGGGGTCCACGAAGCTTTAAGCCAGAGTGTTGGTTAATCATAAACACACAACTCTTCTCGACAGAATGAATTCAGCTCTTGATGCTGTGTGCACGCTGTTTTGTTGCCATGACCAGAACGCTGATGCTAATCATCACGCCAGTGATCCTCACAGGACACGTTAATTTCCTCCACAGTCACGCCAGTGTGTGATTTTCCATCATGATAGAGTCTCGACGTAGGATTAGGAATCGCTGGGTCCAGGCTGAGTGTGTGAGATCGGCAGTAGTGAGAATATTCCATGAGGTGTGCTGGGGTAGGAAAATAATCAACAGATGTGAAACCGAGTTACTCCGAAGTTAGTTGATTATTTTCCAAGAACGGCATTTTTCCCCTCCCCCCTCGTCTGATCAATCAGAGTTGGGGATTCAGTAGTGCTGTGGTATAATATTAAATAAATTACTGTTTTAAGGATAACTAGGAACGCGGCAAATCATGTGCGGATCAGTTAATACAATACTGCTGGGTTCTGAAAAATATTCTCCAATTTTTTTTTTCTTGAGTTACCGACTTATCACAGTGGACTTAATACAGGTTTACACCAACCAAACTGGCACGATTCAAATATTTGTACAGATACAGTGAGGCCTCTCTATTACATCTAAAATTTAGGCTCCACTCCAGCCTCTGATAAGAGACTTGATTTTGGGCTCCCTGTGCATCATCAAGTTAAAAGTTTAAGCGTACTGAAGGTTATTTGAGCATGAAGTTATTCAAAAGAGGTATTAGGATTCGCTTTATCCTTCACTTCAACACACAACTTCATTTACAATTGAACAGAGGCGAGAGGAGTCTGGAAACAAACACCAGTGAAGGAATTCGAATTTTCCCATTGATTTATGGACCAAACATAGAATGACAGCGTGGTTTTCATTATACATTCACACACTGTGCAACGTGCTCGGGGACGGTCGTGGCTCCGAGTGCGTTTTACCGACCCCCGTGTTACCGACGCTGTGCGACGTGCTCAGGGACGGTCGGGGCTCCGAGAGCGTTTTACCGACCCCCGTGTTACCGACGCTGTGCGACGTGCTCGGGGACGGTCGTGGCTCCGAGCACGTTTTACCGACCCCGTGTTACCGACGCTGTGCGACGTGCTCAGGGACGGTCGGGGCTCCGAGAGCGTTTTACCGACCCCCGTGTTACCGACGCTGTGCGACGTGCTCGGGGACGGTCGTGGCTCCGAGTGCGTTTTATCGACCCCCGTGTTACCTACGCTGTGCGACGTGCTCAGGGACGGTCGGGGCTCCGAGAGCGTTTTACCGACCCCCGTGTTACCGACGCTGTGCGACGTGCTCGGGGACGGTCGTGGCTCCGAGCGCGTTTTACCGACCCCGTGTTACCGACGCTGTGCGACGTGCTCGGGGACGGTCGGGGCTCCGAGCGTGTTTTACCGACGCTGTGCGACGTGCTCGGGGACGGTCGTGGCTCCGAGCGCGTTTTACCGACCCCGTGTTACCGACGCTGTGCGACGTGCTCGGGGACGGTCGGGGCTCTGAGCGTGTTTTACCAACGCTGTGCGACGTGCTCGGGGACGGTCGGGGCTCCGAGCGCGTTTTACCGACGCTGTGCGACGTGCTCGGGGACGGTCGGGGCTCCGAGAGCGTTTTACCGACCCCCGTGTTACCGACACTGTGCGACGTGCTCGGGGACGGTCGGGGCTCCGAGTGCGTTTTACCGACGCTGTGCGACGTGCTCGGGGACGGTCGGGGCTCCGAGTGCGTTTTACCGACGCTGTGCGACGTGCTCGGGGATGGTCGGGGCTCCGAGCGCGTTTTACCGACCCCCATGTTACCGACACTGCCCGGGGACAGTCGGGGCTCCGAGCGCGTTTTGCCGACCCCCATTTTGCCGACGCTGCCCGGGGACGGTCGGGGCTCCGAGTGTGTTTTGCCGACCCCCGTTTTGCCGACGCTGTGCGACGTGCTCGGGGACGGTCGGGGCTCCGAGTGTGTGTTGCCGACGCTGTGCGACGTGCTTGGGGACGGTCGGGGCTCTGACTGTGTTTTGCCGACCCCCGTGTTGCCGACGCTGTGCGACGTGCTCGGGGACGGTCGGGGCTCCGAGTGCATTTTGCCGACCCCCGTTTGGCCAACGCTGTGCGACGTGCTCGGGGACGGTCGGGGCTCTGAGTGTGTTTTGCCGACGCTGTGCGACGTGCTCGGGGACGGTCGGGGCTCCGAGTGCGTTTTGCCGACCCCTGTGTTGCCGACGCTGTGCGACGTGCTCGGGGACGGTCGGGGCTCTGAGTGTGTTTTGCCGACGCTGTGCGACGTGCTCGGGGACGGTCGGGGCTCCGAGTGCGTTTTGCCGACCCCTGTGTTGCCGACGCTGTGCGACGTGCTCGGGGACGGTCGGGGCTCCGAGTGCGTTTTGCCGACCCCTGTGTTGCCGACGCTGTGCGACGTGCTCGGGGACGGTCGGGGCTCCGAGTGCGTTTTGCCGACCCCTGTGTTGCCGACGCTGTGCGACGTGCTCGGGGACGGTCGGGGCTCCGAGTGCGTTTTGCCGACCCCCGTCACAACATGCTTTTATGGAATAATAATAATACACACTCCTATAAGAGATAAAATGTCTAAGTGAATTAAACGGCACTGAGTTTACAAAGCTGACTCGTGTTTGTAAATTGACCTCGTATTAGAGAAGTGCAAAGCTGTGGTTTTGTAAAGTTCCTGAACAGTGCTGCTGTCCTTGAATGTAGCACAGAACTCTAAATCATCATCTCTCTCTCTCTCACACACACACACACACACACACACACACACACACGCGCCTCGGTCACCCCAGTCTCAGCACATTATGTGCATGGAAATGAGAGAGTGCTTTCAGTGCAGAAACGTAACATTTGCCTTAAAGGAGAGAGAATCAGGTGTGTGTGTGTGTGTGTGCGCGCGCTCTGATGTCAGTGAAAATCTGTTTTTCCAGACTAATGTAGTCTAAAACAGTCCATCAGTGACGGATCCTCGAACAGAGCCATACGGACTAAATACTGAGCTGCACCCACAAGCCCGGTGTTTGAGATCAGCTCTGTTTCTCTCCTCCTCCTCCTGCTGGAGCAGTGAGAGATTCAGCACGAGAACATTATTATATTCAGGGAGAAACATCAGCCAAGAGTTCGAGGAACACAGGGGTATTTGAGAGTAAGCACAGCCAAAGGTCGACAGAAACTGGGCTGGGGAGAGAGAGAGAGAGAGAGAGAGGCAGAAAGAGCAGTGTAGAGAGGGACAGATAGGTGTCGAGGAAGGAGAGATGGAGGTGTGTGTGTGAGAGAGAGAGAGAGACAGAAAGGGCAGTGTTGAGAGAGACGCTAGAGGAAAGGGAGACGGATAGAACACAGCCTGCTCTGTTCCTCACTGTAAGTGAGCGGTAGAAAGAGGAGGATATTCATTTCTGAGGTCCAGCTACACACCTGGAACACTCAACTCCCTGTGTCACAGCTCTCTCTCTCTCGTGCCTTTGCTCTCTCTCTCTCTCGTGCCTTTGCTCTCTCTCTCTCTCGTGCCTTTGCTCTCTCTCTCTCTCTCGTGCCTTTGCTCTCTCTCTCTCTCGTGCCTTTGCTCTCTCTCGTGCCTTTGCTCGCTCTCTCTCTCGTGCCTTTGCTCTGTCTCTCTCTCGTGCCTTTGCTCTCTCTCTCTCTCGTGCCTTTGCTCTCTCTCTCTCTCTCGTGCCTTTGCTCTCTCTCTCTCTCTCGTGCCTTTGCTCTCTCTCTCTCTCGTGCCTTTGCTCTCTCTCTCTCTCTCGTGCCTTTGCTCTCTCTCTCTCTCTCGTGCCTTTGCTCTCTCTCTCTCTCTCGTGCCTTTGCTCTCTCTCTCTCGTGCCTTTGCTCTCTCTCTCTCTCGTGCCTTTGCTCTCTCTCTCTCTCGTGCCTTTGCTCTCTCTCTCTCTCGTGCCTTTGCTCTCTCTCTCTCTCGTGCCTTTGCTCTCTCTCTCTCTCGTGCCTTTGCTCTCTCTCTCTCTCGTGCCTTTGCTCTCTCTCTCTCTCGTGCCTTTGCTCTCTCTCTCTCTCGTGCCTTTGCTCTCTCTCTCTCTCGTGCCTTTGCTCTCTCTCGTGCCTTTGTCTGTCTCTCTCGTGCCTTTGCTCTGTCTCTCTCGTGCCTTTGCTCTGTCTCTCTCGTGCCTTTGCTCTCTCTCTCTCTCGTGCCTTTGCTCTCTCTCTCTCTCGTGCCTTTGCTCTCTCTCTCTCTCGTGCCTTTGCGCTCTCTCTCTCTCGTGCCTTTGCTCTCTCTCTCGCGCCTTTGCTCTCTCTCTCGCGCCTTTGTCTGTCTCTCTCGCGCCTTTGTCTGTCTCTCTCGCGCCTTTGTCTGTCTCTCTCGCGCCTTTGTCTGTCTCTCTCTCGCGCCTTTGTCTGTCTCTCTCTCGCGCCTTTGTCTGTCTCTCTCTCTCGCGCCTTTGTCTGTCTCTCTCTCGCGCCTTTGTCTGTCTCTCTCTCGCGCGCCTTTGTCTGTCTCTCTCTCGCGCGCCTTTGTCTGTCTCTCTCTCGCGCGCCTTTGTCTGTCTCTCTCTCGCGCGCCTTTGTCTGTCTCTCTCTCGCGCGCCTTTGTCTGTCTCTCTCTCTCGCGCCTTTGTCTCTCTCTCTCTCTCGCGCCTTTGTCTCTCTCTCTCTCTCGCGCCTTTGTCTCTCTCTCTCTTGTGCCTTTGTGTGTCTCTCTCTCGTGCCTTTGTGTCTCTCTCTCTCTCTCGTGTGCCTTTGCTCTGTGTGTCCATCTGCTCTCTTGTGGTCTCTTTTGTTGTATGTCTCTTGCTCTGTCTGTCTCTCGTGCCTTTGCTCTGTCTGTCCATCTGCTCTCTTACGGTCTCTCTTTTGTTATGTCTCTTGCTCTGTCTGTCTCTCTCTTGTGCCTTTGCTCTGTCTGTCTGTCTCTCTCTCGTGCCTTTGCTCTGTCTGTCTGTCTCTCTCTCGTGCCTTTGTCTCTCTCTCTCGTGCCTTTGCTCTGTCTGTCTCTCTCTCTCTCTCTCTCGCCTTTGCTCTGTCTGTCTGTCTCTCTCTCGTGCCTTTGCTCTGTCTGTCTTTCTCTCTCTCGTGCCTTTGTCTCTCTCTCTCGTGCCTTTGCTCTGTTTGTCTTTCTCTCTCTCGTGCCTTTGCTCTGTCTGTCATGCGTTTGTCTCTCTCGTGCCTTTGTCTCTCTCTCGTGCCTTTGCTCTGTCTGTCTTTCTCTCTCTCGTGCCTTTGTCTCTCTCTCTCTCTCGTGCCTTTTCTCTGTCTGTCTCTCTCTCTCTCGTGCCTTTGCTCTGTCTGTCGTGCCTTTGCTCTGTCTCTCTCTCTCTCTCTCGTGCCTTTGCTCTGTCTGTCCATCTGCTCTCTTGCGGTCTCTCTTTTGTTGTCTGTCTCTTTTGCTCTGCCTGTCTCCTCCTCCTGTCTCTTGTTGTCTGTGTCTCTCTTTTGCTCTCGCTCTCATATGAGCCGTTACTGTTTACCAATACTGACCTGATTCCGCTCTACAGCTCCAGTCTGAGATGCTCTGTGTGTCTGTGTCTCTCTCTCACCTACTCTGAGCTTGTGACATTTAGAGTTCTGATATTTAAACTGGCAGAAATCTGAAGTACTGAACTTTTTTAAATTTATATCTCATGAAGCTTCCTGAACAAATGTACATTAGTGACGCTTTGTGACATTAATATTGGCCAATAAAATCTGCCTTAATGAGCTGCTTCTGTCTGATTGGTTTCTTATTAACAGATCTCTTAATCTCATAAAATAATTAGGACGCAGTAATAACCTCAGCAGAGACGGACATTTTGAGCAGATTAAGTCCACGTTGTAAATCACATTGGCTTTTCAATAAGTTTATTTATTTATTTTTAATTAAAAGAGAGAATCCTATAAATCTAAGCTTATCTGTGAGTTTGGAGATTCATTCTTTCAAATAAATCCCCTGGGAACATCTCAAGGGGGGGAAAAAACCCCGAATATGAAAATACACATTTCTGGTTTATAAATATTCATGCATAGTGTAACTAGGGAGGAGTGTTGAGATTTAGGAATGCAGCGTTAGAACCTCATCAGTCAGAAGCCATTTTTAAAATAAAAAGTCCTTGAGGTGCATACTGTACAAATTTACATAAATATATATACATATCCAGTACTCTGTGGTGATTTACGCATGGGTCGTAATGATCTAAAATTTCCTTCATGAATCTAAAACAACTTCTTTCCTCTATTGTATGCTGTAAACATTTCCAGCAGAGAATCAGAAAGCTCTGTGGACATGTCCAATCATCCTCTGGCAGATATTTAAACCTCAAACCATTTTCAGAATTACTACTCACAAAGCCAAATCCGTGTGGGTGTTTGTTTTTTTTTTTCTCCCCTTCTCCTTAAATGCCTCTTTTGTAATCCAGTAAATAAATTGATTTGTTCTGGTGGGCAAAAGCTTTCAATTTATAGGCTGGGTTTTTGTTCTTGCGTTCTTCCAGAGATAAAACACACATCCTCATTCTCTGTGTTGTGTATCTCAGTACAAATTTATGATTTGAATCGATGAAGAAATCATATAATTGTGTTTTTATTTTTTTATCAGGCTCGGTAATCTTAGTTTTTCTGAGCTGTAATTGTGCTGTTTAGACAGCGGAATGCATATGACTTTGCCAGAGGCAGAAGTAACCCAGCTCTAATTGGCTGAATCATTATATTCTTCATGGTTTTGGATCAGTACTTGATGTTGGCCAGTTCATGAAATATTATTAAGATATTTAAAATGCTCTTGTATTAGGCAAGATTTCTTATATTTTATTCAACAAAAACACACATGCTACAAAAAAAAAATTCTTCGCTTCCAAAAGTTTGATAAGGAACTAAATGACGGTGTATAGGTATTATTTAAAGTGTGACATTTTGAAGCGGTTCCGTTTCATATCTTCGTTGCGCCTCACGTTAACACTCTTGATTAGTGCTACAGACTCCGAACAGATCAGACATTTGTTTCCAGTTGTTAGTTTCTAATCCTACAGAAGCAGAGCTGTTAAACTAGTCGCTGAATTATGAAGGTTTTTTATTTCTTTCTTCCCTTGATGAGATCTGTTACTGTGTTTCTGATTCATATCTAGACTGTGGTGCATCTGTTTTTATTGAACATGATGCATATTTGATCAGAAATAAAAACAGCTAGTCATCAGTAATGCAGAAAATATCTATAATGACGCAAATTGTGACATCATGTATAATAATAATAATAATAATAATAATAAGGTGGACGACTCAGTTATTTCTTAACAGAGTGACGAGACTGTTTAAAAAAAAAAAAATCAACTGGTGAATTTCTTAATAGTTCTACAAAATCATGCCTTCAGGAAGGGAAGTATATTTGTTTGTTTGCAGAGAGCGTGTTCACGTGTTGTTTAGCTGCCGTGGCTGGTCATGCGATAACAGGAACACGGCTGTGATGTGCGATATTCGTATGCATTAACCTCCAAAATGTGTGAATTTTTTTTAATTTTTTTTTTTTTTTTTTTTACCTCTAGCACCTGAACAAGACGTACAACACGGACGTCCCGTTGGTCCTAATGAACTCATTCAACACTGACGAGGACACCAGGAAGATCCTGCAGAAATACACACACCACCGGGTCAAGATACACACCTTCAATCAGAGCAGGTACACACACACACCTCATGATCACAAACAAAGAACCAGTTACGCCCGAGGGCGCCACTTTGTCACCATGACAACGGGTCAGGTTTAGGTTCTTTCCATTTCCATTACTGATATAGACTGACATCTGACACCTCAGCTTGAAGAGACCAAATGTTTTCACAAATACGATGCAGAAAGTTGCTTTAAAAAAAAAAAATGCTATCCATCAAGTCTCATGGTTTACCCAGATGACTTACAGGGTTTGTTTGGCAAAACGCTGGCGCGTTGCAGAAACCCTGGGCTCGGTAACCCGTTTATCTCCACCCAGCGTAACTGGCCCGGTCTTCCCGCTGACTTAAAGGTGGGGTATGAGATTTTGGAATAACGGTTCCCGCAAGCCATATTTTGAAAAGAAACACGCCCGCCCTCGCCATGCTTCACCCCCCGCGTCTCCACCCCTCCTCCCCCTTATAAAGCCTGAGAAAATCAGCCTTTATAATGGGTGTCTATTGCGTTACACACCAGTGGAGAGTGTAGAGAGCTTGGAAAAATAGCTCAAACTTTCTCATTTAAACTGTGTTTTCAGCCCCAATTTTCACTCCACACACACAATTTTCTCAAAAGTAGTAGCCACACTTGTCCTGATTCACACAATGTGTCTACCTACACGATAGGACTTGCAGTTTTTGAATGAGAAGCCTGAAAGTGAAGAGAGCACAGCCGCCCAGCCACATAGACTGCCATTATAAACTTGGCAGAAAAGTCACTCGTTTTTAACTCGCTCTAGTGACCTCATTTTTTACACTACAGACAAAAAAAATTACATCAGTGTGTTCAGGAGATCCTTGTGGCACTCACTGTGAAAGAATTTTGTGAATATCTCCTTCCGTTTTCGTGTAAATCCCCGTTGTTTGGAGGGAGCGCACTGAGAAAATCCTGCGCTCTGTATGACACTCTGCTCGCGGGCTTCAGTCTGATTGACGTGTCAGTATCCAATCATTTTGAGGTGGTACCTCGATATGATTGGATGGCGTTTTTCCTTTATTTTACACTGGAGACTGGATTAAAATATTTCGTTTTTGGGTCAAACCTTCTATTGTACTGCTTGCAACATGGGTGTGAGGAGCTTTTCAAGCAATATGGTAAAAAATACTCCTGAAAAAAATCTCATACCCCACCTTTAAAGACACCATTGAATCTCTAACAACGGATGCTGATAAGCAACCAGCGGCTAAACAGCCCAGATCCACGAGCACGTTCCCTCCTGAAAGCAGCACTCCGGAGGTTTGACTGCATAAAGAATCAAAACTAAGGGAGCGCTATGCATTTTGTAGCAGTACAAAGCACAGTACTCCGGAATAAATCCCCGGAAGCCTAAAGGAAGCAGCTTTGGGACCAGAAGGTTGCTAGTTTGATTCCCTGACCCAGCAGGAATGGCTGAAGTGCCCTTGAGCAAGGTATCGAACCCCCAACTGCTCCCCAGGCTGCTCTGCGCATGTTGTACGTCGCTCTGGATAAGAGCGTCTGCCTGTAATGTAAATCGCACATCCAGCTTTCTGTGTTTGTTCAGATCATCATCTGATGCTTTAAATCATTGATGCGCGCTAATCTCTGGCTATACTCGAGTTTTAAATATTCTCCCCGACAAATTTTGCACTCTGAAAATGGAACGTCCTGAAAATAAACATGCAATGAGGTCAGACACACAAATAACCGTGTCCATGCCTTTCCAGTGCTGACTTTGCACCGAGCATCTTGAGTAAATCCCGACAGTCGCTTTTCAACGCCAAAAGTGCATTTGCACATGCCACAGTCTGGCCCCGAGTGTGGTTTCCTGACACAGCGAATGTCACAAGGTACCGGCTGACGAAATGTCTGTGCAGACTTTCTTCCCCCCCTTCCCTTGTAGTTGAGATCCATACCAAAGTCAAAATGCCACCATGTGATAGATTTTCCCAAACCACGACACACTCTTATCCAGAGCAATGTACAATATACCCAGAGCAGCCTAGGGAACAGTTGGGGGCGGTTAGGTGCCTTGCTCAAGGGCACTTCAGCCATTCCTGCTGGTCCAGGGAATTGAACCAGTGACCTTTTGGTCCCAAAGCTGCTTTGCTAACCATTAGCTTCTCCCCTTCAACAGTAACAACCACAACACAGTGAACAC
Source organism: Neoarius graeffei (assembly GCF_027579695.1). Taxonomy (NCBI): domain Eukaryota; kingdom Metazoa; phylum Chordata; class Actinopteri; order Siluriformes; family Ariidae; genus Neoarius; species Neoarius graeffei. The sequence goes on along the minus strand of NC_083579.1, from coordinate 12,018,810 downwards.
CATAAAAACGGTTCTTTTACAAACTAAAAGGGCACTCGGTAGAGTTCATACCTCCACCAAGCCACACAAACATCAACTTCTTCAAAATCGGTTCACTTGAACTGAGGATAATACTGAAGCTGTCCACCAAATTCCATCCGAATCCGTTCACTACGTTTTGAGTGACTTTGGGACAAGAGGAGAAGAAAAATCCTGGATCCACATACAGTGGTGCTTAAAAGTTTGTGAACCCTTTAGAATTTTCTATATTTCTGCATAAATATGACCTAAAACATCATCAGATTTTCACACAAGTCCTAAAAGTAGATAAAGAGAACCCAGTAAAACAAATGAGACAAAAATATTATACTTACTCATTTATTTATTGAGGAAAATTATCCAGTGTTACATATCTGTGAGTGGCAAAAGTATGTGAACCTCTAGGATTAGCAGTTAATTTGAAGGTGAAATTAGAGTCAGGTGTTTTCAATCGATGGGATGACAATCAGGTGTGAGTGGGCACCCTGTTTTATTTAAAGAACAGGGATCTATCAAAGTCTGATCTTCACAACACATGGTTGTGGAAGTGTATCATGGCACGAACAAAGGAGATTTGTGAGGACCTCAGAAAAAGCGTTGTTGATGCTCATCAGGCTGGAAAAGGTTACAAAACCATCTCTAAAGAGTTTGGACTCCAACAATCCACAGTCAGACAGATTGTGTACAAATGGAGGAAATTCAAGACCATTGTTACCCTCCCCAGGAGTGGTCGACCAACAAAGATCACTCCAAGAGCAAGGTGTGTAATAGTCGGCGAGGTCACAAAGGACCCCAGGGTAACTTCTAAGCAACTGAAGGCCTCTCTGACATTGGCTAATGTTCATGAGTCCACCATCAGGAGAACACTTAACAACAATGGTGTGCATGGCAGGGTTGCAAGGAGGAAGCCACTGCTCTCCAAAAACAACATTGCTGCTCGTCTGCAGTTTGCTAAAGATCACGTGGACAAGCCAGAAGGCTATTGGAAAAATGTTTTGTGGACGGATGAGACAAAAATAGAACTTTATGGTTTAAATGAGAAGCATTCTGTTTGGAGAAAGGAAAACATGGCATTCCAGCATAAGAACCTTATCCCATCTGTGAAACATGGTGGTGGTAGTGTCATGGTTTGGGCCTGTTTTGCTGCATCTGGACCAGGATGGCTTGCCATCATTGATGGAACAATGAATTCTGAAATATACCAGCAAATTCCAAAGGAAAATGTCAGGACGTCTGTCCATGAACTGAATCTCAAGAGAAGGTGGGTCATGCAGCAAGACGACGACCCTAAGCACACAAATCATTCTACCAAAGAGTGGTTAAAGAAGAATAAAGTTAATGTTTTGGAATGGCCAAGTCAAAGTCCTGACCTTAGTCCAATCGGAATGTTGTGGAAGGACCTGAAGTGAGCAGTTCATGTGAGGAAACCCACCAACATCCCAGAGTTGAAGCTGTTCTGTACGGAGGAACGGGCTAAAATTCCTCCAAGCCGGTGTGCAGGACTGATCAACAGTTACCGCAAACGTTTAGTTGCAGTTATTGCTGCACAAGGGGGTCACACCAGATACTGAAAGCAAAGGTTCACATACTTTTGCCACTCAAAGATATGTAATATTGGATCATTTTCCTCAATAAATAAATTGCCAAATTTAATATTTTTGTCTCATTTGTTTAACTGGGTTCCCTTTATCTATTTTGAGGACGTGTGAAAATCTGATGTTTTAGGTCATATTTATGCAGAAATATAGAAAATTCTAAAGGGTTCACAAAATTTCAAGCACCACTGTACATATCCGGATCTGCATCGAAATCTAATCAATTGCCCCTGGCTCACCTTTCCTCAACATTTCATCAAAATCCATTCATGACTTTTTGGGTTACGTTGGGAACAGGCAAACAAACGGAGCCGAAAACGTAACCACCTCCAACACGGTCGGTGCAGGTAATTAATATACCTGCGAGCAGCAATTAAAGGGGCCAAGCACTTCCTGTTCGCATCCTTGGAGACAGAAGAAAAGCAGAAGCCATGAGGACCAGCACTTGATCCCAAGGAGATGTACTAAATTTGAAGGTAAAACGTCAAGCTGTTGCTGAGACCGCTGTCTGTCCTGGTTCCTCTGTTGGTGGAATGACCTTCCCAATGAGGTCAGAAATGTTGACTCGCTGAAGACTCCCCTGCGTCCCTGCCCACTGTGTAATCGCATCGTGGTCTTGACCAACCCAGGCTGTGGACTGTCTACTCTGGTCATGATGACTTGGTGTTAGCAGTTGGTTTTATTTTTCTCTTTTTAGTTGTACTTTGTCGGCTCATGTGTATATGTTTGAATTTTGTTTTCCTTGGCTGATTGCTGTTACTTCAACAGAATATTACACTGTTGTTCAGTTGGCACTGGAACTTTCTTGTCTAGACGTTCAGCACTTGTTGTACGTCACTCTGGAGAAGAGTGTCTGCTAAATGCTACGGAATAATACCGCTTCGCGTATTCCTGTTTTCGGTAGCCCCTCCCAAATTAAGTCAAATTTTGTTTCTTAACTTTAGATCACGTTGCTATATGCAGGCTTGTAGTACTCGTGTCCGACTCGTGACTTGACTTGGACTTGAGCAGTGATGACTCTGACAATTTGCCACAAGATATTTATATCTACATCAATCGTTGTACTAATTTCGTGCAAGAGTGTCATGCTCTTAGACTCACGGCTGCGCACTTACTTTGCGAAGTATTGAAACAAGTGAAAACACACTTGCTTTGCGAAGTATTGAGTTGCGTTGCTGACACATTACCGAGCCTTATTTGGTTTCCTGTTTCTCGTCTTTGATTCTGCCTCGCTCGACCTCTTGCCTGCCGTTCTGGATTGTTTACCGTCTTCACTTGTATTAATAAATGCACCTTCTGCACTTGCATCAGTCTCCCAACCATCTCTGACAGAATACTTCGCACTCCCTGATAAAGAGAAGCACGTTCAGGAACAAACTAATGGCGCTGAAACAGCCGCCGTCAAATTGCGCGGTTAGAGTCTTGTTCTCGGACTCGAGGTTTAGTGACTCGACTCCCAACACTGGCTACAAATCGGAAGTTTGATGTCCATCAAATTCATTTGCAGGTAATGGAGGAAGCATCACGTGTATTGAAAAACTCAAAATGGAAAACCAGTATGATGGAATTCTTCATCATCATGGAGTCTGTTAAACTCTGCTTCAACAACCATAGGAAAGCAGAATCGTGTTACCACGATTCCATTGAGTTATTGTAAGGGCCCGGTCCCACAACACTGATAACGGACTATCCCTATGCCTGAATTTAGTTCCAATCTGGAGCAGAAACACCACAACTATAATCCCGCTTGGTCCTGCCACTCGGGTAAATAAACGCATGCAACTTAGGAAGAGTCATGGAAGTTTTTTTTCCAAGTAGTCGCACATTATTCCGGGTCATACTGTACAGCTTGGACTTCAAAACAATTCATGTACACACTCCAGTGGTTGATATAATATGGATAGGTCACGGACTACGGAAATATAATTTAAAAAAAAAAGTATACAAAATACAGAGTGGTTACGGATCTGTAAAGAGTCAGTGCTTTGTATTACTTTTTTATTGTCCCTTGAATCTGTATTCCATGAGTTCAGGATGCAACAAGGATGCCCGGGAAAAATGGCACGTGCTCAGGCAACGTGTCCGATGTTTTATCGGATCAGGTCCAAGCCTGGAAAAATGGCTCCAGAAGCAATCTCAGCGATACGAATAAACCCTGGGCTATAGGGATCGTTATTGGTCTGGTGTGAGCACCAACCACATGAACTGCAGGGGACTGATTTACAGTGCCCTCCACAATTATTGGCACCCCTGGTTAAGACGTGTTAAAAGCCTTAAAATAAATTTTTTATTGCAGAAGCATAATCTCGCACTGAAAATTGTAGAAAAATGTAACCCTTAACTCAAGTGAATTTAAAAAAAAATCCTTGACTAAGAAATAATTTCATAAAGTCACCTGTTCCACAATTATTGGCACCCATAATTCCTAGAAAATAAATGTAATTGAAGCATTTCTGCCATTTCTACTGTAGTTTATAAAGTTGATCAGAGTATCTAGGAACCTTTTAATTAGTAATTCATCACATCCTGTTTCCCTGGGGTATAAATATGATGCGACACAGAGGCCTATTTCTCTTGTCCACTCTTCAACATGGGAAAGACAAGAGAACACACCATTCAAGTAAGGCAGATATGTGTCGACCTTCATAAGTCAGGCAACGGCTACAAGAAAATAGCTGCTCGCCTACACCGGCCCGTATCTACAGTCAGAGGAATCATCAAGAAGTTTAAAACAACTGGAACAGTGGCAAACAAGCCTGGACGAGGATGCAAGTTTATCTTGCCACCACGCACAGTGAGGAGGATGGCAAGAGAAATAAAAAGTTCTCCAAAGCTCACTGTTAGAGAATTGCATCAAAGAGGAGCATCTTGGGGTCACAAAGTCTCCATAACAACCATCAGGTGCTATCTACATGCCAACAAGCTGTTTGGAAGGCATGCACGGAAAAAGCCTTTTCTCACTTACAAGCATAAACGTAAACATCTGGAGTTCGCTAAGCGGTACTGGGACCGTGTGTTTTGGTCAGATGAGACCAAGATAGAGCTTTTTGGCAACAAACACACTAATACATCACAAAAGAGGAGTATGCGGAAAAGCACCTCATGCCTACTGTGAAGTATGGGGGAGGATCGGTGATGCTGTGGGCCTGTTTCTCTTCCAAAGGCCCCGGGAACCTTGTTAGGGTGCACGGCATCATGAACTCTTTGAAACACCAGGACATTTTAAATCAAAATCTGGTGGCCTCTGCCCGAAAGCTGAAGATGAGCCGTCACTGGGTCTTTCAGCAAGATAATGACCCTAAACATGTGGTCAAATCGACACAAAAATGGTTCACCAGACCTCAACCCAATTGAAAACCTGTGGGGTGAGCTGAAGAGGAGAGGACCCGGGACGATTTAGAGAGGTTGTGCAAAGAGGAATGGTCGAAGATCCCTCTCTCTGTATTCTCATATCTTGTGAAATGTTATAGGAGAAGATTAAGTGCTGTCTTGTTGGCAAAAGGGAGTTGTACAAAGTATTAACATCAGGGGTGCCGATAATTGTGGCACACATTATTTCTTAATGTGGGATTTTTTTTTTCCCCACTGAATAAATGCACTTGAATTAAAGGTTGGATTTTTCTGTCTTTGCATTGTTGTCCTATATTATTTTAAAAAAATGTATTAGAAGCCGAAGAACATATCTTAACGAGGGGAGCCAATAATTGTGGAGGGCGCTGTATTTATAGTTATCAGTATTGTGGGACCGGGCCTTAAACATGTGTCCAAATTTGCTTTATTGGTAGCACTTAGTCTGCTCAGAGTGACCTCTAGCACTGGCAGTTTTCTTATTAGTGGTGGTATTATACTTTTTAAAGGGGTACCAAATATAATATATACAGTTGCTGATGTGACAAAGTAACGTATTCTTAAGTATTCTATCAAATTTATATACTAGAAAACAACGAAATATCTTGGTAATTGTAAATATAATAGTCGGTACGCTAAACGGCACAAGAGTCGCCATTTTTAAAAGACCGTGACGTCAGCCCTACCCACTGCACTAGGAGAGAAGCGTGTAATCATGGCGTCGGGCGCATCAAGTGAAAGCGACAGCTCTGTCGAATCATACGAAGAGATCCCGCAAGACACACTGCAAGCAGGCTATGGCTTAGAAGGGTACCAGTTTGAACCTAGGAGAGGTACTCTCGACTCCGGTGATGACGAAAGAAGAGAAGAAAGCTCGGATGACGGCGAGGATGAGACTGATGCTGACCATGGGCATGGCGAGCGTGGGGCAGAGCGTCTGCGTGCAGGTGACACGGCGTGGTGCTCGTGCGGAAAATGTAACGTGGAGTTGCTCACGAGTCCAGCAGAATTTATTTGCTGCAATGAGATAGGCGCCACCCGTGGACTTGCGAAATCGTCGCAAGAGGCAGAAACAGGTATTTCACACGTGCTATTCCCAACCGCAATGAGCCAACACAACTGGGCACGTACATACGTCATGAGTGTTACGCAGAGAAAATGAACGTGCATTCTGATTGGATAAAATTAATATCATGGCGGGCTGTTCAAACTGCGGAAATAGTTTGCTCGAGCTACTTTCAAAACACTATAACTTTCCAACCTTAGAACAAAAAACTTTTGTAAGTCTTGAATAAGGTTCATCAATGTGTGTTTTATTGTTATATTTACTCTATATATTGCCCTCTGTTCCCCTTTAAGAAGAAAACCTACATTTCCAATAGAGTTCCTGTGCACCTTAGGTGCTTGGCCCCCGAATTACACAGCAGCTCATTTTGTCTAATGACATTCGAAAAAGCGAGACCGTGAACCACTCCACGGATTAAAATTCGCAGTCAGCATTGGTTCTGAGATGAACACCCATTAAATGCCACTTTGTAGGTATCCCAGGGTCAATAAGGAGTCTCTGCTGCCTGTGGCGAAAGACGTGGGCATGATCGGAGAGAGCGCTGAGGGCTGGTACCCACCCGGACACGGAGACATCTACGCCAGCTTCTATAACTCTGGCCTGCTGGAGCAGCTCATCGCTGAGGGGAAGGAGTACATCTTCGTGTCCAACATCGACAACCTGGGTGCCACCGTGGACCTGCACATCCTCAACCATCTGGTGAGCCAACCCAACGGCAAGCGCTGCGAGTTCATCATGGAGGTCACGGACAAGACCAGGGCCGACGTCAAGGTCAGAGAAAAAAAAAAAATCGATCATTTAAAGATTTAAGTAATGCTTAGTTGATTTTTTTTTTTTTTTCCTACATCAGCACAGCCAAGTTGTTACTACAGCAATAACGTATTCAAAGCTACTATTATAGTAAACACCTTCCGACCAATCAGAATCCGGTTTCCATGTTGATTTAAAGGATATGGGACATGAAACATAAATGCACGCTATATCAGTTTCTTTCCCTTAAAAATATGAATTAATTGCATCAACAAATACAAAATCATCTATTAAATTCAGCAAAATCGTTATATTCGTGATGATTATATGGCATTTCTGCTCGACTTCCGATATGCGTTTTTTGCAACCGGAAGAGCCGCTGTCACGTGATCATGCGTCACAAAAACTTTCGGGCACAGCACAAGCGGGTAGATGAATGGAGAAGTGGATGACAAGAAAATTGTTTTTATGGTCTTTAAAGTACATTGGACATCATGGTGTATTGTGCTGCTTATGGTTGCAATAATTCCAATGGGAAATGCCCTGGAGTAAGTTTTTTTGCGTTCCCCAAGGACCCGAAGCTGAGGAAAGTGTGGGCTCACCTGCGCATGCGCAGTAGGCTTCGCGCATGCACAGTAGGCTTGGTAGGACAAATCCAAGAGGTAGGATAACTTTACAGAACACCTGTTGAAAAAACTTTGCACCTACTGTTTCCCACAAACTGTGTTCGGACCATTTCACTGAGGATTCTTTCAACATTAATACTCAGGTACTGAGCGATGTTTATTAATTCATGAAACAGGAAGTATAAGGATGAGAGAAAAAAAAAAAAACAGTTTAAATCGGGAAGCTGCACACATTTGCGCCAGGCTGCACAAATGTGCGCAGCTTCCTGATTTAAACTGTTTTTTTCTCATCCTTATACTTCATGTTTCATGAATTAATATCGCTTTTTTAAAAAAATCGGATCTGCGCGATTCAGCCGTGAAAAAGGCGGCATCCGCCAAAAGGCGCGCTGTTTGCATCCCTGCACGGAGGCCAGGAATATTTTTGTTGATATGAGTGATCTGGTGCGATTTCGCGCCCCCCCCCCGTTGAAGACCTCTGGGCTAAGCGACTGAAAGCCGAGGTAAGGATTAGTATTATAATTTTGGGTGTATCAATTATTGATTGTCATAATTCTGACTCGTTTCGCCATTTTGAATGTTTTCATCTCGGACTCTGGAAGCATTGTATCTCAATCAATCTCGAAAAATATCAGCAAAAAAAAAACTAGCTTGCAATGGACTTTAGCTAGATCTATGATGAACTTTCAATGTATGATACAAAAATAATACTTCTTTCAACAGATCATTAGCCTTTGAGCAGAATTGTTTTTAACTTACCAGGAAGTGTTATCGAGCCGACCGCTTTCAGTTTCATGAGGGCTGAATGAACTCTCACTCTCAGAATCATCTGACCCGTCAGAGTAAAGACAAGATCCATGTTCATGTGAATTTCCAGCTATCGGTTCGAATTGATAGGGTCTAACTTCACATCTCTGTGAAACATCGGGAATGTCACTGTCGATGGTGTCCATTTCGGTAACCTGTTTACATTAGATACCCAAGCGCTGGCTCCTTGGAAAGTTTTTGTGACGTCACGGGTCACGTGACCACCTAGCTCATTAACGAATCCTTGTTTTACGCTGATGTATAGAAAAACTTGAATAATGTGGTGATTTTCACATTTTTGACGCCCTGCAGTGATTTAGATGGCATTTCTTATGTCCTTTATACATAATTATACCCAGGTAAAAATCCATGTCCCATGTCCTTTAAACTATAACGTTTTCACTTTTCTAATCCAGACGACTCTGTAGGTGCGTATCTAAAGTGTGGGTTTTCTCTCCAGGGAGGGACTCTGATTCAGTACGACGGGAAGCTGAGGTTACTCGAGATCGCACAGGTTCCCAAAGCTCACGTGGACGAGTTCAAATCCGTCTCCAAGTTCAAGATCTTCAACACCAACAACCTGTGGATCTCGCTGGCCGCCATCAAGAGACTGCAGCAGCAGAACGCCATGGACATGGAAATCATCGTGAATCCAAAGGTTACACAGAATAAACATACCTCACTGCGCACGCACACGCTCAATTTGTTAATATTCGAAGGTCTTTAATTTATTCATTGTCACTTTGGGGATTAAAAAGTTCAAATCTTTTATTATATACACTTGTGTACTACTGCTTTAAATTGTCGTGTTTTTTTTTTTTTAAATAAACTAATTCCCGCCCACTTTCAGAGCTCCGCCCCCAGAATAGACAGTGGGCCCATAGTGTAGTGTCTATACACTGCGAACAAGCGTTCCAGACTAAAAATCAGCTTTCCAAATGGATTTTCTCAGCCACATGCTACAATACTTTTGTATTCCGAAAAGTTATGGTTTAAAGCATTTTGTGATCACATTCTAGATATTTGTACAAGTAAAAAAAAAAAACTAGTGTACTTTTTTTTATTTTTGCTTAACGGTGACAGCACTTTGAGTTGGGGGAAGCCATGGCCTAATGGTTAGAGAAGCAGCTTTGGGACGAGAATGTTGCTGGTTTGATTCTCTTGCCCTTGAGCAAGGCACCGAACCCCTAAGGGCCTCTGCATGCTCTTGCGACAAGGCTTTCGCAGATAGCTTTTCGCAGACAGTTGTAATTTATCGTTGAGCGGGGAGTAATAGGCGTGCGCGATGTTATTCACCGCCACAACACAAGGGGGCATGAAGTCGCAAAATCGCTAGGAGTAGTTGGTGGGTGTGGTTAGTGGAGTGTTTATCCTCCAGTTACTTATAATGACGAGAACTGGAGTCGTATAGATGTCCGTACTTCCTCACTTGCTCTTCGTGCTGCTCCATCTTCGCTCGTGTTTTTAAAAATGGCGGTCGTGAAAACAAAACAAACTGGGAAAGTAGGGAAGCGGAAGTGCGTGTACAGCAGATGTAGAGTGGACCCTCTTGTCTGCGAGGCTGTCTGCGGTGGTCACAATTTTTGGGAGGTGTGCGCAGAGCGTCTGCGAAGGAGGGGGGGCTACGCAGACGCCATCTGCGACACCATCTGCGAGGACTGGGTTGTCAGCATAAATTGGCCTTAACTGCTCTGGATCAGGGCGTCTGCTCAATGCCCTTAACATAAAAGAAAGCGCTGTGAGAAAATTCACCTGCTGCCTTAAAAACGCGTGTGAACTCAACTCGAGAAATGAAGTTAGAGAATGATGGCGTAGCTCGCTCCGGCCCGGTCTCGTCCAGAAGGAACGATCTAAAGTGGGCCACCTTGCGCAACAAATGTCGCAAGCTATATAGAAGCGATATCCACCCAAGGAATACCGACCTATTCGCCAGAAAGAATCCAAAACAACAACAACGAGGAAGCAATTTTTGTTGAACTGCTCATTAAGGCTTAATTAGTCCATAACTTCATTAATAATTGTAATCAAGCAAACCTGGGTAGAAGTTATATGCACCCTAGGTACCCCTACTTTCATGCCAGAAAGAATCAAAATCGGTGAAGAAGCGATTTGTGTGGAAACTGCTCGTTAGGGATTGATTGATTACGCCATATCTTCATTATTAATTACAGTTATGCAAATTTGGGTAGAAGCTATATATATATATATATATATATATATATATAAAATATGCACCCCAGGCAGACCTACCTTCCTGCTAAAAAGAATAAAATAAAATTAGGTGAAGAATTAAAACGGAAGAAGTGATTTTCGTCAAATGTGGACGACGTTGAACGGACAACACAGTATGGTATAAACTCGTCACCTTTCGGCGGGACGAGCTAACGAGTGATCATTTACTTGTTAGAGTTAAAACAACCTGCTATGCTACATTATCCATTTAAGAAAAGTTCAATGATGCGCGTATCGACTGCCATGTTTAATTTCAGAGCACTAATGTTTTTAAATTCTCATCTTGACTAATAATTGAAAGTTCCTTAAACCTCACGCTTCCGAATCACGGCAACTTCTCTGGATTCCCCCTCCTCTTCCTCCTTCGGTAATCATTGACAACACAGACAAAAACTTGCAAGTAATCAAGACAATGGATTACTTTTGAAAACTTATGACGATTGGTGTTAAAAAGAAAACACACATTCACACAGTTTAATGGGTTTATCATATAAAAAGTGCATTATGTCTTTACTCCTGCAGTTAAAAGGCTTTGCGTATCCGGTTTTCTCTCCCCAGACCCTGAACGGCGGCCTGAACGTGATCCAGCTGGAGACGGCTGTAGGCGCCGCTATCAAGTGCTTCGAAAACGCTCTGGGCATCAACGTTCCTCGTAGCCGCTTCTTGCCAGTCAAAACCACCTCTGATCTGCTATTGGTTATGTCCAACCTGTATAGCCTGGAGGCGGGGTCTCTCACCATGAGCGAGAAGAGAGAGTTCCCCACGACGCCACACGTCAAACTGGGCAGCTCCTTCACCAAGGTAAGAGGGGTAAAAGACACTTGTGGTTCTAGAGGGCTACCGCATGACGTCACCGCGCCGCGAGATTTTGTTAGGCGCCATATTGGAAGACCAAGTACATGCACTCACAATATAAAACAAAGTACGAGCGAGAGTAAAGTGACACGATGGCTGATAATTCTGGTTATGTGAGTACCTTACCAGCTGCAGAAAGGGCACGGTATGTGGAGAAACTGGCTGTGATTGATGGGTTTGACCCATATGATAAGACTCGTGGCAAGGGAGAATGGAAACATAAGGAGGACCGGACACCAATTCTGCCATCTGTTTGCTACCCAGACATTGTAAACTATTTGTTGTTTACACCCAGTGCCTACACTCAGTGTTCGAACTATGCCGATATTTTCGGGGGGTCCCTTTTTTTCCCTTGGGGGGGCGCTTGTGCTTGTCTCGGAGCGCGGATCTCCAAACACATGAGAAGCCTATCACGCGGACTCCACACGCATCGCGTCTGAAGTCATAACTCATCAGGGGAAATCGTGTCCGCATTAGCATGTTCAAAAAACAACCTCGCGTCAACAATGATACCATACGCAAGAAAAAATAAAACAGTCAGGCTACTCAACAACCAACCTGGCAGCAGCAGTCGTTGTCATATCGGTTTATTTTATCTTTGATGTAAACACAACACTTCGGATATGCAAATGCTTCCCGTTACACACGATTGCTATGTCAATAAACATCATTTTGCCAATATTTTAGAGACCCCCCAACATTTCCCAAATCATGTTTTCAAGGGATCTCATGTCTGTTTCAGGGGATCTCGGATCCCCCGTGTACCCCCGTAGTTCGAACACTGCTTACACTGCTGATGACTTGAAAGCCTCCAAAGGGCTACAGGCTTACAATTATGTTGTTAGTGGTTTGGTTCGTGATATTACAGCTGTTATTAAGAATAACCTACACATAGTTATGGCCAAGGTAATCTTGTTGATATTTATCTTTTAATAATATAGCTTTTGGCGGCACGGTGGTGTAGTGGTTAGCGCTGTCGCCTCACAGCAAGAAGGTCCGGGTTCGAGCCCTGGGGCTGGCGAGGGCCTTTCTGTGCGGAGTTTGCATGTTCTCGCCGTGTCCGTGTGGGTTTCCTCCGGGTGCTCCGGTTTCCCCCACAGTCCAAAGACATGCAGGTTAGGTTAACTGGTGACTCTAAATTGAGCGTAGGTGTGAATGTGAGTGTGAATGGTTGTCTGTGTCTATGTGTCAGCCCTGTGATGACCTGGCGACTTGTCCAGGGTGTACCCCGCCTTTCGCCCGTAGTCAGCTGGGATAGGCTCCAGCTTGCCTGCGACCCTGTAGAAGGATAAAGCGGCTAGAGATAATGAGATGAGATGAATATATCTTTTCAGTTGAAAAATTAATACTTTTTGTTACTATTAAGGTATCCATAATTTAGGTTAATTTATCCAAATTATACATATGTATTTATGATATATGCCTACACAACAACTATGCTTTATTTATATAATAGGAGGGAGAGTAAGCCCCAAACCATCCTAAATTATTATTATTATTATTATTATTAATAAATTGTAGAAGTCTGGGAGGCTTGCTCCTCATACAGTTATCAACTTGGGGCCAATTTAGCATGTTTTAAATCTGAATTTCTTGCGTTTGCTTACCTCGAAGTGTCCGCAGATCATGCACAGACTTATCCATTATATCCACAGTTTTTTGCCAAGTCTCACACAGGTTTCTTTCAAGTCTACTGTTGGGCCAATAAATCATAAACAAACACATCTGAGCTGTTTTATTTAAGTCGTTTGCTACTCCACTTTATTCTCGTGGGTTCACATACCGCTGCCGTTATTTCCCCCTAATCACGAGTTTGTTGGTCTTCCAAAATGGCGCAGGGTCTGTTTACTTCCTGTTTCGGGTGATGTCAGTGAAAGGGGTCTATATAGAAGGGACACAGTATATACAAACGTTTTATTTACATCCACAGGTATATCTGCGATGAGGTCCATCTGGACGGCATTAATTTTACACCCCGGAGGTCGCCTCTTATGTTGGAAAACGTATTTTATCCTGCAAGCTTAACACCTCTAGTTTGGTATAAATTAATTATACAACTGAGCACAAGTGAAACCGTGAATCTGATTGGTTGGAAGGTGTGTTGTATTCACGCACTCAATCTAATGTTGTGCTCCGATTGTCCACTCACGATTATCTCGGTCACATAAACACCAGAATTTTTAAGTCCATGTTGTAATTGACAGATGGCACCTTCCACCATTATTGGCACTCCTTGTAAAGATCAGTAAAAAGGGTTTAAAAAAAAAAAAAATCCAGCCTTGAATTGAAATAAATTTATTCAGAGAAAAACAAAAACATGTGTAGCACTATTATGGTGATTTAATACTTTGTACACCTTCCCTTTGGCAGTAAAACAGCACAGAGTCTCTCCGATAACATTTTATAAGGCTGGAGATACAGAGCAGGACATCGGAGCCCATTCCTCTTTCCACAATCTCTCCAGATCATCCAGGGTCCTCGACCCTCTCTTGTGCCCTTTCCTTTTCAGCTCAGGGGACTGAGATGGCCAGGGCAGAAGCTTGAACCATTTTAGCATTGATTTGGACCATTGTCCTTCTGGAAGATCCAATGACGACCCAGTTTTAGTTTCCTAAAATGCAGAGGAGCCAGATTTAGAATTAAAATGTCCTGGGATTTCATGATGCCATGGACTCTAACAAGGTTTCAGGGCCTTTTGAAGGAAAAAGAGCCCCAAAACAATCCTCTCACAACCTCCGCTATATTTTCCAGTTGGGATTGAGTTCATTTCATTATAACCTCCGGCTTTTTACACCAAACCCACCGCAAGTGTTTATTACCAAAAAGCTCCATTTTTGTTCCATCGGACCAGAGTACACGGTTCCAGTCAAAGTTGGAGCAGCGTTTTGCAAACTTCAGGCGCTAATGTTTGTGGTTAACTGACAGAAAAGGCTTTTTTCTGGAACCTTCTAAATAATCTGTTGGCATGGAGATTTGGAAACGCCAAGATTTTACTTTTTTCTGTCTCTCTTACCCTCTTCCAGGCGAGTTTGTACCAGTTGGGGTCCACTTTTTTATTATTGCCCTAACAGAACATTGGAAATGGACATTTTTGGCTGAGTAGCTATTTTTAATAACCATTCCCTGACTTATGAAACTCAACACACTTCTCCCTCATTTAGTTTGTCTCTCTCTTTTTTTCTTTCCCACGTTGATGTTGAGGGAATTTGGCCTCTGTGTCGCCTCATGTTTGTTCCCCAGTTAATCAAGCAGTCATGGATTAGTGTGAAAGTTCCTACAATTTAAATGGGAAACATGTTTCAGCTCCTGTATAGTGTGTTCACCAGTATTTCCAGAGGTGCCAATTACTGTACAGTGACGAGCCTTTTTGTTGATGAGGGATTTTTTTTTTAAACAAGTTTTTCCAATGTGAGATGAAGCAACTTCTTCAAAAGGTGGATCCACCCCCCCACTAATCTTTACAAGGAGTCCCAATAATTGTGGAGGGAAATGTAGTTGACTATACAGTGGGTCCTCTGAACGCAGCAGAAGGTATAATAATAATGGAAAATTTTTTTTTTTAACGTTAACAGTGAAAGGTAATGATACTCGAGCATTATTTTTGTACAACCGCACGCATGATCAATCTTGTGGAGATCTGCATGGCCTATCTGGTGTCTGCTGCTTCACAGCAGTATGTAGGTCAGGCTCATTAAAGCTGCAGTATGCTGCTTTTCTGGTCTACAGGGACGGAGCTCCAGGTCAGGACAGGGCTGCATTATACAGCCCACATTCACTGCTTATATTATTTCGGAGGATGAAAAATGGTGCAGCACTTTTTTTTCTTTTTTTTGCTGTAGTCAGGAGAATTAAATGAACTCTTAACCTTTCTTCAGCTCTGTATAAAATAACCACTGCGTCTCGGCTTTTCAAAACCTGTCAACGTGTTTGTCCTGTTCAGTGATCGACCAGGGCAACATTGTAAAGTCTGTTTTATAGTCATCATTATTACAGGAAGAGGCGTCATACCTGGAAGGTTTACGCACACATGGGAATGTAAACGAGAGCGCTTTGACGTCTGGAACTTTATTATATTGGTTTGATTTCACGAACCCTAAAGAAAACACCAGGGAGCCTGTAGAGCTGATAACATAGCTGTAAAACTCTTTCACTCAGATGTACAACCCCAATTCCAAAAAAGTTGGGACGCTGTGTGTAAACTGGAAATAAAAACAGAATGTGAAGATTTGCAAATCATGGAAACCCTGTATTTAATTGAAAATAGTGCAAAGACAATATCCAATGTTGAAACTGAGTTTTTTTTTGTTTTGTTTTTTTAATAGATTTTGAATTTGAGATCAGCAACACTTTTCAGAAAAGTTGGGACGGGGCGTGTTTACCACTGTGTTGCATCACCTCTACTTTTAACAACACACTGCAAACGTTTGGGAACTGAGGAGACCAATTGCTGTAGTTCTGAAAGAGAAATGTCGTCCCATTCTTGCCTGATATAATTTTAGTTGCTTAACAGTGCAGGGTCTCCTTTGTTGTGCTTCATAATGCATCAAATATTTTAAATGAGACAGATCTGGACTGCAGGCAGGCCAGTTTAACACCTGGACTCAGTACAGAGCCATGCAGTTTTAATATTAACCTAATTTTTATTATTTTTTAAAGCATTACACACCCTTTTCATTCTTTGGTACCCCTGTTCCAACATTTGATATGTTGTCTTTGTACTATTTCAGATGAAATATAGGATTGCTGTGACTTACAAATCTTCATCCTGTTTATTTACATTTTACACAGTGTCCCAACTTTTTTGGAATTGGGGTTGTATTTTATTTTCTCTGCGCATTCATCAGTCCATGGCGTTTCATCTAGATTTTCAACCAAACTGATATCATACGAATGATAGAAAGACTCTGTAATATACAGTGGTGCTTGAAAGTTTGTGAACCCTTTAGAATTTTCTATATTTCTGCATAAATATGACCTAAAACATGAGATTTTCACACAATTCCTAAAAGTAGATAAAGAGAACCCAGTTAAATAAATGAGACAAAAATATTATACTTGGTCATTTATTTATTGAGGAAAATGATCCAATATTACATATCTGTGAGTGGCAAAAGTATGTGAACCTCTAGGATTAGTAGTTAATTTGAAAATGAAATTAGAGTCAGGTGTTTTTAATCAATGGGATGACAATTGTTTTATTTAAAGAACAGGGATCTATCAAAGTCTGATCTTCACAACACGTTTGTGGAAGTGTATCATGGCACGAACAAAGGAGATTTGTGAGGACCTCAGAAAAAGCGTTGTTGATGCTCATCAGGCTGGAAAAGGTTACAAAACCATCTCTAAAGAGTTTGGACTCCACCAATCCACAGTCAGACAGATTGTGTACAAATGGAGGAAATTCAAGACCATTGTTACCCTCCCCAGGAGTGGCCGACCAACAAAGATCACTCCAAGAGCAAGGTGTGTAATAGTTGGCGAGGTCACAAAGGACCCCAGGGTAACTTCTAAGCAACTGAAGGCCTCTCTCATATTGGCTAACGTTAATGTTCATGAGTCCACCATCAGGAGAACACTGAACAACAATGGTGTGCATGGCAGGGTTGCAAGGAGAAAGCCACTGCTCTCCAAAAAGAACATTGCTGCTCATCGTGGATGGATGAGATCAAAATAGAACTTTTTGGTTTAAATGAGAAGTGTTATGTCTGGCGAAAGGAAAACACGGCATTCTAGCATAAGAACCTTATCCCATCTGTGAAACATGGTGGTTTCATGGTTTGGGCCTGTTTTGCTGCATCTGGGCCAGGACGGCTTGCCATCATTGATGGAACAATGAATTCTGAATTATACCAGCGCATTCTAAAGGAAAATGTCAGGACATCTGTCCATGAACTAAATCTCAAGAGAAGGTGGGTCATGCAGCAAGACAACGACCTGAAGCACACAAGTCGTTCTACCAAAGAAGAATAAAGATAATGTTTTGGAATGGCCAAGTCAAAGTCCTGCCCTTAATCCAATGGAAATGTTGTGGAAGGACCTGAAGCAAGCAGTAAACGTCAGGAAACCCACCAACATCCCAGAGTTGAAGCTGTTCTGTATGGAGGAACGGGCTAAAATTCCTCCAAGCCGGTGTGCAGGACTGATCAACAGTTACCGCAAACGTTTAGTTGCAGTTATTGCTGCACAAGGGGGTCACACCAGATACTGAAAGCAAAGGTTCACATACTTTTGCCACTCAAAGATATGTAATATTGGATCATTTTCCTCAATAAATAAATGACCAAGCATCATATTTTTGTCTCGATTTGTTTAACTGGGTTCTCTTTATCTACTTGTAGGACTTGTGTGAAAATCTGATGATGTTTTTGGTCATATTTATGCAGAAATATAGAAAATTCTAAAGGGTTCAAACACCACTGTAAATATAATTTCTATTGAGACTGAGCAAATCATTGAACGCATTTTGTGTCACGCAGCACTCTGACTGAACATGCCTGTTTCCTTATGTGCAGGTACAGGAATATCTGACACGCTTCGAGAGTATTCCTGACATGCTGGAGCTGGATCACCTCACCGTATCCGGAGATGTGACATTTGGAAAAAACGTTTCTCTGAAGGTAAACATCATGTTCCTATCTTTGCTTTAATCTGATGCTTCACAGCTCTGAAGACATGTACAACTGATAACATGCTTTTCTGGTCGAACAGTGGCGTGTTTTATTTTAACGGTGCTTATAAGGAGTTTTAAGCCTTGATTTAAATCCCGTACCTTAGAGCACAGTGAAACACTCTGCAGTTAACCCTTCGGAGGATGGGAGCCTTGCTCAAGGGCACGTCAGATATTCCTGGGAATTGAACTGCTAACCTCTGTGTGTGTGTATATATATAATTATTTATATATAAAAAGACAAGTTGTGGAGTTAAGAATGGAAATTTAACTCGGCCAGTATCCGTTCCATAAATACACCACCAAATCTTCCCCTTCCTGTGAATGAGATCCAGCGCTAAAACAAAAGCAGTGATGTAAACAGCTGGTCAGTCGTCATTTCGGTTTCTTTTTCACCACTTGTGAGCTCAGGGGCGCGACTCACTCGCCTCATTCGTTATGTACTGAATATAAAATTCCGTACATAATCTTGAACACTTACTTGAGACAAATTTGTTCATTTTCACAAAAAGCAGGCGGTTTAAATCCCACAGCTTTAGCGCGTCGTTTCTCCACCTTGTATCATTCTTCGATCTGCATTCATGCGCTCTGATTGATTAGCTACTCGACTAACTAGGCTATCAGTTCATGTTTGTACATTGTTTGCCTCTCCTTTTTTTTTTTTTAAGACATTGCACAGTAGGCGGCGTAGTGGTTAGCGCTGTCGCCTCACAGCAGGAAGGTCTGGGTTCGAGCCCCGTGGCTGGCGAGGGCCTTTCTGTGCGGAGTTTGCATGTTCTCCGCGTGGGTTTCCTCCGGGTGCTCCGGTTTCCCCCACAGTCCAAAGACATGCAGGTTAGGTTAACTGGTGACTCTAAATTGACCGTAGGTGTGAATGTGAGTGTGAATGGTTGTCTGTGTCTATGTGTCAGCCCTGTGATGACCTGGCGACTTGTCCAGGGTGTACCCCGCCTTTCACCCGTAGTCAGCTGGGATAGGCTCCAGCGACCCTGTAGAACAGGATAAAGCGGCTAGAGATAATGAGATTGCACAATATATCTACCTCTATGTTTGCCTCCTTTTTTTTATGTTATCTTCATTTTTCACTCTACCTTTATATTTTGCATTCCATATGCACTTTTATTTATATATATATATATTTCTTTTTATATTGGTTGGGCAGTTGTGTATATGACAAATAAAAATCTTGAATATGCCATGAGTAGAGAACAGCACCGGACTCTGCCGTTTTGTTTAACCAACCACAGACGGAATAGTAGGAACATTTTTGTTTGAAAATGACAACTGAAATGTCCAAAGCTATTCTATACGATAGTAAGACGGCACTTTCTACAAAAAAAAAAATTGTGCAGCCATCGATAGGTTTTTAAGAAGTCTGCCAAAGAGGAAATGATTGTCAGTAAAGTTCTCATCTCTCATTATCTCTAGCCGCTTTATCCTGTTCTACAGGGTCACAGGCAAGCTGGAGCCTATCCCAGCTGACTACGGTAGGGGCGAAAGGCGGGGTACACCCTGGACAAGTCGCCAGGTCATCACAGGGCTGACACATAGACACAGACAACCATTCACACTCACATTCACACCTACGCTCAATTTAGAGTCACCAGTTAACCTAACCTGCATGTCTTTGGACTGTGGGGGAAACCGGAGCACCCGGAGGAAACCCACGCGGACACGGGGAGAACATGCAAACTCCGCACAGAAAGGCCCTCGCCAGCCACGGGGCTCGAACCCAGGACCTTCTTGCTGTGAGGCGACAGCGCTAACCACTACACCACCGTGCCGCCCTGTCAGTAAAATTGTTTATCGAATTTCCAAAAAATGCTCCGTTTCTCAAAATCCAGTGAATGTGGCTAGAATAAAAGCTCGTCCATCAGCTCATGTACGACTCGATACTGCTGTGACTAATCATATTACTGCATTAGACATTCCTGGGTTGATCAAATACATTTGAAACAGAAATGTAATTTAAAACATGCCCTTGTTTGTGAGAGACTGATCCTTCATGAAATGTTTGTATCTGGCAGTACTGAATTATTTCTGACCTTTTGCTGCTGTGCACAGGGAACGGTGATCATCATCGCCAATCACGGGGACAGGATCGACATCCCAGCCGGCTCCATGCTGGAAAATAAAATAGTCTCCGGAAACCTGCGCATCCTGGATCACTGACGGCTCTAGTCACATGACCTCACTTCACCTGTCTGTCCCGCCTCACGACAGAGAGACAGTGCCTCGGACACGTCCTCTCAGACTTATTTTTGTATCATTCTGTATCAAGTTACTGTACAAAATACAACTCTTCTTCATCCACTGCTTTTGTTTTTCTATTCAGAGAGATCAGTATTTTCTCTTTGTGCACTTTGTGGCATTGTAGACTGTCCTAAATCTCACCTGTTTAAAAAAAAAAAGTGAAAGCAATAAGCTTTTGATCACAGTGAACAGTTCTGGAACAAAATAAAGTGCAATATGGAACAAAATGTGTGTGTGTCAGTGAACTCAGTTGTAAAATGTTCAGGGATGGTATGATTGAAAAAAAAAAAGGGCAAATGAAAAGAAATACTGAGAGAGCATTAAAGGGCAGGTTGATGAAGAGTGAGAGAAAAAGAGACAGACATAGTCAGTCAATGGGTAAATGAAATACTCCGGGAACATTAACTTCATGTTCATTTACTCATATGACCAAAAAAGTTAATTAACCGATTATTAATTACAATAATGTAATCTAACATTCCAGCCAGTGGCGCATTATTGAAGGGAAAGGAGAAGAGAAACTTCATTCTGATGCACCATGAGCTCAAGGTCGCCCACAGTTCCCTGAGGCCGGACGTGATTATGAGCCTATAATGTAAAGGCAGTCGAGCGTTAAACTCCCTGACGAGGTTATGTCCTGAACACATTCCCACAAGCGGCCTTTAATGCCTGCAGGTCACACAAGCTGTAGCTCTCACTGTTCCCTGCAAATGCATTTCATTGCAAAGCTTGTAGAACTACATTCCTGTCACACGCTCGCGTGTCCTAATTGACATGTAATTTTTATTTCGAAATGAAACCCAAACTAGGCATGGCTTCTCAGTCATTGATGGACTGAGTTGCTAGTATGTATGTTTAAAACTTAAACTCAACCTAAAAATTGAGTGAAACAGTTAAAATGTACCGTTTTGCCCAATTTCCGAAGGTTTGTTTGCATCTCACTTATGCACACTTTTACCACCAGGGGACCGTCGTCGTGACGTCATTCAAGCCAAACAGCCTGGGAGCAGCTCAGTGTTTACTTGTGAACCGAGCACACGTGTACGGACTTTGGTCGTGAGAGGTTGTGTAAAATGTCTGATAACGATTTTGAAGTAGGAACTCTCCAAATTGAATATCGAGAGGTGAAACCATATATGTATGAACCTATGGCCGTTGCGAAGCAATCTGTGAATGTGGCTCACTGGTGTGACCGTGCGGCCTCGGAATCGGACAGCGACTCGGTCGACTCTGATCGCGGTGACCCCGGACCTCAACAAGACTCGCGCCCAAACGATTTATCCTGGTAGTTATGATAAATTCTTACTTTCGTCGTAATACTAAAGAGCCCTTTTGAAGAATAATTAAACCGCCCTCCCTAGTGGATATAGGGAACGATTACTTGACAGTGCGCCAGTAGGCCACATTAGCCTCTCATCCACGGCATTATACTATTTATAGCCGACTCCAAGTGAGGAAATATCCCTTTGTCTCATTTCCACAATGATCGTACAGGATCCCTCAGGATTCTTGACTTATCAATTGCAACCAAAAGTAAAAATGTTTACCTCCAATCTTCTCCTTTTCGCTTGAGCGTTGCTGCTCCATTTCTTCTTTGACTGCTTGATTTTGTTTCACGCGCACAATCCACGCTCTCTGCCTCATCTCCTCTTTCGGAAAAAAAACAACCCTCTAGCTTCATGCACACAATCCACTCTCTCCGCCTCGTCTCCTCTTTCGGAAAAAGGTAAAAACTTCTTCCTGAACCGGTCCCGTTGTTGCAGTTCACTGCACAACAATAAGGCATGGTTTTTCTTTGAAATTCCTGAATGCACGTCTGCACTCAAGCCGAATGGCAATGCAAGTAAACGGAAGTGGACTCAACTCAAGTGGTTTGTTTGTCTTAAATGACGTCACGTGCCGAGCGGTCACGAAAATAGCCGAACAGAAATTCGCCACGATCCGCACTAACTTATTTTAATTATTACTAAACAATACTTCTTGGGAACAGAAGAAAATTACAGAAGGTTTAACATATAAAGTTTCAAATGTGCATAAAACCATTGCCTATGAGCTTTAAGTGAGTCTGACTAGAAACCAGAATGTCAAGGCCATAGTCACTCGTCTGGCCTGCCAGTAAAACCACCATGACGACCAAAACAGCAAACAGAACTGAAATGTGACGATGTGAGAGAGGACCAACCTCCATGACTAACTGTTTACAACAGGAAAATCAACAAAGGACTAAATTTTGTTCCCTGACGGAAGATCGACCCAAAACATCGATCAGAACTGAAATTGCATGATAAATGAAATACAATTCTAGTCAGAAGAAAATGTGGCAAGTTGAACTAATTTGTTAGCAAAACATTTGACAATACAATGACCAAGTGTTGTACAGAAGGTCGAGTTCTTTCAAACAAAACAATCAGAACTGAAATCCATTGAGAACCGAGAGAGGGAGGAGATAATATTTCCACCAATATTTGTTCCTCAAGGGAAGATCGACCCAAAACTGGAATCAGATGAGAAATCAGAGAGGAGATACAATTCTAGTGAGAGGCTTGGGAAATTTCTTAATTTGGCTTAATTACTAACTCGTTAGCAAAAAAATTGACAAAACAATCGGAACGGAAAGCCGTGGAGATTTGACGGAGGAGATACGATTTAACTGAATTGTGGATGACGGACGGATGGACCAACCGATGCCATGACCGCTTCATTAGGATGCACAGAAACACAAATGGGCCACGAGGCCCGCACTAAACTTATTCTCCTCTCTTAACAAAGCGCCTTGCACAGTAAGGTAAGACAAACCATGTCGTGCCCCCATCATGTTGTCTCTCTGGACCTCCAGACCTGATACCAAGTGGTGCACAAAAGTGCCACAGACCTGACGGGCATGGAAGTTGCCCCGCAGTGACGACTGACTTCCCAAGTGATGCCATCCGTTGGCCATTTGAATGGCTCTTCCACATGGCATCTGATGGTGCACCATTGACCCTTTTGGGTTCATCTGCCACACTGCACCAGAGCGCACCCTGCTGCCAGCACCTTATTGGTAATGTACTGTTTAACCCATAGCTGGAACCCAGGCAGGTGCTACCACCCCGGGTCAGAGCAGACCTGGGAGCAATGGTGATCAAGGGGTAACTCCAGTTTACCCAATACTCAAGTCCTCCTGGACGGATGTACAGACGCCATGGCCGTCAGCTGTCCATTGCTAGCCAAGTCAAGTTTATTTGTATAGCGCTTTCAACAATAAACATTGTCAAAAAGCAGCTTTACAGAATTTGAACGAGTTAAAACATGAGCTAATTTTATCCCTAATCTATCCCCAATGAGCAAGCCTGTGGCAACAGTGGCAAGAAAAAACTCCCTTAGACGACATGAGGAAGAAACCTCGAGAGGAACCAGACTCAAAAAGGAACCCATCCTCATTTGAGCAACAACAGACAACATGACTATAACGTTAACAGTTTTAACATGAAGACAGTTTCGTTGATGTTATAAACTCTTCATTGATGGAAACTTGAGTGCAAAACTGTTCATGACAACTGCAGTCCTAAAGTTAGCAAGTCAACTGAAGTCCTCAGCCATAAAAGCATTACTGTAAGAGTCCAGAGTGTCCTCCAGGTGTGACTTTCAACTATACACATGGGGCCGTCCTCCACAGAAGCAATGCGGTGAGACTCCAACCAGACACAGGGCACCAGGATGGATCAGGCAGGTCTGAGGAGCAGAAGAGGTCAGGATCTCGATCCCAGGACCGACATGTAACTCAGAGCGACAGATTTTTTTTGGGGGGGGGGAGGAAACAGGTTGTTAGGTATGCCCAATGTCACCTGAATAAGTACTGTAGGAACAGTATACATATTGCACTGAGTACAAGCAGGGACTCCGGCAACTAACTATGACAGCATAACTAAAAGGGGAGAGCCAGAAGGTAACACGGGCATGAAGGCGCCCCGGGACATAAAGCAGCAGCCACTACACCGTTAACAAACTCGAGTGAACAAGTGAGTGGGGGACTGACAGCATCCATACATCCCAGTTTACCAAAACACTCTGTCTGAAGACTCTCCACATCTACACCTTTACCTCAAACACCATTAACACAAGGCTTGACTAAACAGATATGTTTTCAGCCTGGACTTAAACGCTGAGACTGTGTCCGATTCCCGAACATTACTTGGAAGGCTGTTCCATAACTGTGGGGCTTTGTAAGAAAAGGCTCTGCCCCCTGATGTAGCCTTCACTATACGAGGTACCAGCAGATAGCCTGCACCTTTTGATCTAAGTAGGCATGGTGGGTCATAAAGGACTAGAAGTTCCCTCAGGTACTGTGGAGCAAGACCATTCAGTGCTTTAAAGGTCAATAGTAGTATTTTATAATCAATACGAAATTTGATTGGGAGCCAATGCAGTGTGGACAAGACAGGGGTGATGTGGTCATATTTTCTAGTTCTAGTAAGGACTCTTGCTGCTGCATTTTGAACTAACTGGAGCTTGTTTATGCACTTATTGGAACATCCAGACAGTAAGGCATTACAGTAATCCAACCCGGAGGTAACGAAAGCATGAACTAGTTTTTCCACGGCATGTAGTGACATTAAATTTCTTATCTTGGTAATATTTCTGAGATGAAAGAATGCTATCCGGGTGATGTTATCAATGTGAGTTTCAAATGAAAGACTG
Source organism: Neoarius graeffei (assembly GCF_027579695.1). Lineage (NCBI taxonomy): Eukaryota > Metazoa > Chordata > Actinopteri > Siluriformes > Ariidae > Neoarius > Neoarius graeffei. Next base: position 11,993,916 of record NC_083579.1, on the reverse strand, counting down.
GGGTCAGTGATCACTCCGAGGTCTTTTACTGCTGCACGTGAAGAAAAAGGCCATCCAGAGTTACTGTGTAATCAGAAAACTTGCTTCTAGTTGCATGTGGTCCTGGTACAAGTACTTCAGTCTTGTCAGAGTTAAGCAGAAGGAAGTTAATAAACATCCAGTGTCTAATGTCCTTCACACATTCCTCAATTCTATTAAGCTGGTGTCTCTCATCTGGTTTTGCAGGAACATACAACTGTGTGTCATCAGCATAACAGTGGAAACTAATACAATGTTTACGAATAACATCAGCGATGATGACTGCTTCATTGGGATGCGCAGAAACGCAGATGGGCCACGAGGCCTGCACCAGACTTATTCTCCTCTCTTAACGAAGCGCCTTGCACAGTAAGGTGCAATAAGGTACATCACCTTATTGGTGATGTACTGTTTAACCCATAGCTTGAACCCAGGCAGACGCTACCACTCCGGGTCAGAACGGACCTGGGAGCAATGGTGATTAAGGGGTATCTCCACTTTTCCCCATACTCAAGTCCTCCCGGACCTGAGACTCGCCACCGGTTGCAGTTTAAAGTCATACCCAGGACTAGACACCATGGCAAGAGATCATTGGCCTTATGGTCAGATGAGCAAGTTGCTAAAAACGGTAAATACAAATATACGTAATCCGTTTGCTTGGAAAGCAGTCTAATATTAAAGATCATTCTTCAGAACCAGTCCAGGCCATCCTAGTTCGCCAACTGCGTTGCAAATCTCCACGTTTGCCAAATCCACACTGATTCCTGGTTTGATAGATCTGTAGCCTTGGATATAGTGAACCGCTGATCGAGCAAGCTAGAAAGACACTTTGGTTCTCAGCCAATGGACTAAGACTCATTTCAAGACCACTTAGTCTTGAAGAAAGCTCCATTAGAAAACGCTCTGTTTCTCTCCCACTTCCTCCATACAGTGTAAAAACCAAAGGGCTGAACGAGCCATGTTTGATTTCAATGACGCGTCAGTTACAATGCCGTTTCTTCTCGTTGGAAGTAAAGACAGATTGTAGTTCCTGGTTTAGCTGGCTCTTTGCGAAAGGATTAAAGATCCTTATGTAACATCAGTGAATGCACGCTGTCCTCTTGGCCAAAAACCACGAGCACTTCTGTCCAAACGGGCTTCATCAGATTGAAACAGCATTGGCGCCGTTTTCCACTGCTTCACCTGTGAGCGGCTGAAGGAAGACAAGGTTCCACCTGGACCTCATGACAAACATCATTCAGCAGGTTGGCAAAGAGATCACGGATGTCACTGTGTCTCTGATATACAAAACCACCCTTCATACATGACACGGCATGGTCAACGATGAAGGGTTTCCTACACGCACAAATACTTCAGTGGCCATCGGTCTTTGAGGCAGATATCTGGGTCCGAACCTGCATCCTACACACACTAGAAGTCACTGACACTAGAGACTCCTTCCAGAAAATATCACATCAGAAATGTTTATTTTATCCATTTCTATGTGTCGTTACTACAGAAACGGTAACAAACCAGAAGGAGTGCATTAGTATAAACCTGGCAACTGGAGAGGAAACTAATCAACGCCTTCTGACCAATCAGAATTGAGAATTCAGGAAAGGATTCAGTAAGATTAATGCACACCTTTCGTGCTTAACCCGAGTTAAGATCAACTCTCTCTTCAGCCTTTAATAAAGTGTAATGGTTATAGAATTAGAGTCACTTTCTAGAATTGTCTCATCTCATCTCATTATCTGTAGCTGCTTTATCCTGTTCTACAGGGTCGCAGGCAAGCTGGAGCCTATCCCAGCTGACTACGGGCGAAAGGCAGGGTACACCCTGGACAAGTCGCCAGGTCATCACAGGGCTGACACATAGACACAGACAACCATTCACACTCATATTCACACCTACGCTCAATTTAGAGTCACCAGTTAACCTAACCTGCATGTCTTTGGACTGTGGGGGAAACCGGAGCACCCGGAGGAAACCCACACGGACACGGGGAGAACATGCAAACTCCACACAGAAAGGCCCTCGCCGGCCACGGGACTCAAACCCGGACCTTCTTGCTGTGAAGCGACAGCGCTAACCACTACACCACCGTGCCGCCCTTTCTAGAATTGTGCAGTTTGAAATGTTAAGTTTTTCGTTACAGTTCCAGATCTGTTCTCCTCGCTCAATATGACATCACAGGAGATAAAATATGAAAGGGTTAATGTTCTGATGGACGCTTTAAGGGACGCACGGTGGCTTTCTGACCTCCGACTCACAGAGACAGTGTGAATCTAAACAACTCCAGATTCAGCACAACTCACTGCTCAGACAGGCACGCCGAGTCACCCTGCTCACTATTACACATCTCTTCTTTTCTTTTCTCTCTCTCAAATCACGCACACACACTCTCTCACACTTGCATTCTCTCTTTCACTCTCACCCCCCCCACACACACTCTCACCCACCCACCCACCCACACTCACTCACTCTCACCCACACCCACCATCTCTCTCACCCACCCACACCCTCTCTCTCACCCACCCACACACACCACCTTATCAGCAGTATAAAAGAATATACTGAGCTAAACATTTTTCACAGGAAAAGGTTTGAGATTTTATACGTACAGTTGTGTTCAAAATAATAGCAGTGTGTTTAAAAACGTGAGTAAAGCTCAAAATCCTTATAATAGTTTTTATTTCCATGCATTGGGAACACTGCACATTATATTCTACATCAAAACATGAAGAAAAATGCATGAATATTTTAATTACTTTACAGAAAATGAAGAAAAATGAACATTGGGCTGTTCAAAAAAATAGCAGTGTCTGCATTTTTCATTACAAACTCCAAATATTTACTGTATAAACTGAAAAAATCTTAAGGATTTAGTATTCCTGTGAATCACTAAACTAATATTTAGTTGTATAACCACGGTTTCTGAGAACTTCTGGCACCTGTGAACAGGTATTCCAGCCCAGGATGATTTGACAACATTCCACAATTCCTCTGCATTTCTTGGTTTTGACTCAGAAACAGCATTTTTGATGTCGCCCCACGAGTTTTCTATCGGATTAAGGTCCGGGGATTGGGCTGGCCACTCCATAACTTTCATTTTGTTGGTCTTGAACCCTGATGCTGCTCGCTTACTGGTGTGTTTGGGGTCGTTGTCTTGTTGAAACACCCATTTCAAGGGCATTTCCTCTTCAGCATAAGGCAACATGACCTCTTCAAGTATTTTGATATATGCAAACTGATCCATGATCCCTGGTATCCGATAAATGGGCCCAACATCATAGTAAGAGAAACATCCCCATATCATGATGCTTGCACCACCATGCTTCACTGTCTTCAGAGTGTACTGTGGCTTGAATTTTGGGGGTCGTCTGAAAAACTGTCTGCGGCCCTTGGACCCCAAAAGAACAATTTTACTTTCATCAGTCCACAAAATGTTTCTCCATTTCTCTTTAGGCCAGTCGATGTGTTCTTTGGCAAACTGTATCCTCTTCAGCACGTCTTTTTTTTTTTTAACAGTGGAACTTTGCGGGAGCTTCTTGCCGATAGATTAGCTTCACACAGGCGTCTTCTAATTGTCACAGTACTCACAGGTAACTTCAGACCGTCTTTGATCACCCTGGAGCTGATCATTGGCTGAGTCTTTGCCATTCTGGCTATTCTTCGATCCATTCGAATGGTAGTCTTCTGTTTTCTTCCACGTCTCTCTGGCTTTGCTGTCCATTTTAAAGCACTGGAGATCATTTTAGCCGAGCAGCCCATCATTTTCTGCACTTCTTTACAGTATACGTTTTACCTCTCCAATCAACGTTTTAATCAAAGCACGCTGTTCTTCTGAACAATGTCTGGAACGACCCATGTTTCTCAGGTTTTCAGAGAGAAATGGATGTACAACATGTGCCGGCTTCATCCTTAAATTAGGGCCACCTGACTGACATCTGTTTTTTCACAGAATGAATGACCTCACTAATTAAACTCCACACTGCTATTATTTTGAACCCGTCCCTTTCACTTAATTATTCGATTACACAGACTCCGGAGCATGCATATCATGAATGTTGGGTCTGTTGGTTTTCTATGACTCTACTACACCTACTGGTAAATTATTTGCCATGTAGTAATATAATTTCCACCAAAACCAGTGATTGATCTGGTTAGTCGTGTTGGACTGCTATTATTTTGAACACAAGTGTACATCCTATTAGATTAAGCAAAGGATGTCATTCTTCTCTCTCTCACACACACACAGTTTAATAAAGAGGATCTTGTTACACATATCATGACTCTCCTGCTCTTGCTTATTACTGCACCTGTTTAAGCTTTTCACTAACCATTTACATTCACATCTATTCACATCCTTCTCCTGAAAATGACTTACAAGAGAAGAATCATCCAGTCTGAAGTTCTCTGGAGAGGAAAACAGAGGCACTCCAACATCTGCGTTCCCCTGCAACACAATGGCTTCAAACAAACAAACAGTCATGGAATACAAGAACAAGTAACTTAATAATGAACCGATGGGGAGCAAAAACATTCCAGTTCGACATCATTTTAGACGTAGTCTTAAAGCTTAAAGAGAGAACTTTGGACGTGGTGCAGATGATGCAGTTCCACTTTGAGCTAACAACCTCTGCTTGACCCTTCATGTGGTCAAATCTGATCATTTTCTACTTTAATTCAATATTTATGTGGAATGTTTCTCTTTTGTATAAATCACATTTTAAATTCTGAAAGCTTTCATTCCAGTTACACTGAAAGATGCTTGGCCTGCCTTTATAGGGGAGGGCGGGGAGAGTTAGGACAGTTTGTACTCCCATAAATTAAATTCAACCAATCAGATTCTAGATGACATCAGAAGTTAGTTGTTGCCCCGTAGAGTAACCGACTTCCTTTGGAGCCATGAAGCTGGACACTGCAGTAAGGTTTGTGCAGTGAAATATTTCCGTCAACCAAAACTTAAAAATTAGTGCTGTCAAGCGATTAAAATATTTAATCGCGATTAATGTCGCGACCGTCATAGTTAACTCGCGATTAATCGCAATTTAATCGCACATTTTTGTCACATGAAAAACCATTGTAATTCTATTATCAGCATAAAAAAGTGAATGGGCTTGCTCACCGTTCGAACTACGGGGGTACTCGGGGGATCCGAGATCCCCTGAAACAGACATGAGAACATGATTTGGGAAATGTTGGGGGGTCTCTAAAATATTTGCAAAATGATGTTTATTGACATAGCAATCGTGTGTAACGGGAAGCACTTGCATATCCGAAGTGAGCGTGCGATGGAGAGCCGCGCTCTGAGACAAGCGCAAGCACCCCCCCCAAGGGAAAAAAAAAGGGACCCCCCGAAAATATCGGCATAGTTCGAACACTGGTTGTACCAATGTTTTTTTTTTATTGCAGAGCATAACACGTCTTGTCACAGCCACTGCAAAGTGGGGCTGGATGGGAAAACAAAACCTAAGCCGAGCACCGTGGCTCTTCAGGGGAGGGCAGAGGACTCTGGCTGTGTGGGGCGTGGCATCATGTCACAGAGCGTTAATCTCGCGATAAAAAAATTATCGCCGTTAAAATTGAGTCAAGTTAACGCATTAATAACGCGACATTTTTGACAGCACTATTAAAAATATTTTCTACTTCGCCTCCACCGCCACTCCATGGTATAATTAATGTACACTGGTGAATTGGGGATTTGTTAGGAATTAAAGTACATAGCCGAGAGTTACCAGATATAGTATTATTTATTAAACTTAAGCTAGACAGCCTGTCGATTTCATAAAATCGGTGAAATTTAGTTCGCTCTGAAATTTGGTTGTTGTGATGCAAGTTTATTTCTGTAATATCTCACAAAATACCAGGCTGTTCTGTGGCTGGGAAGTTATTTAATTTGAGGGGATTAAAGCAAATAATGTGCATGAAATCACTCGCTTCGCGTAGTCAAGCAGACAGAGGAAGTCCGTGTGTGCATGCACTGACAGTTCCATCATTCTGTCGCTAAACGAACAGCTGGTCACACCGAGGTGCTCGCTGAGCGCCGATATTTATTAGTTTGGTCCTGCGTTTCCTTCCCTTCGTATAGAACATAATGGCTTTTCTTCTCGCTTTCTTTCCGTTACTGTAGTCGGTCTTTCACGTTTCATTCGCACACTCACGCCCTCCATTTTTCTCTCCTGTTTCAAATTTGTATCCCACAATGCCTTGCACGAACAGGGAAAGCCCACCATGTCATGCATGACATAGTATCTTGTATTGGGTCATGGTGAAGCAGGAAAAAATAGCGGAGAATTTAGGGCCACATGGAGATAAATTCATTAATTGTTCCATTTTTAAAAAACGAATAAAATTGGAAGTCTGTCATTCGAATTCAGGAGACTTCGGTCCACTAAACAAAAACAATTAGGTGTCAGGAAAATTATTTTGATGATCTACACTCGAAAAATCTAAAAAGCAGTCTACCTTTAAATTCTGGGGGAAAACATTGAAGGATTTTTTTTCCAAAATGCCCAGATGTGGAGAGTTGGGACAGTAAACATAAAATAGTTTTTAAAAAATTGTATTTAAAAAATGTGGGCGTGTCCCTGCATGAGGATTAATCTTATTTCATTCCTTCTTGAGAATGGGACTGGTTTGTCTCGTCAGGTTTTGGGTAAACTGACATTTTCTATCGCTGTACCAGCATTGTGTGTTCAGACAGTTCATATGGTACAAGTTTTGATAATAAATAAAAATTAAAACATGTAGGATTAGGCTAGGTATTTTATTTTTGTTCCATGTCTCCTCATTATATCCCAAGACTCCCAACATAATGTCCCATATCTCCCCTCAATGTCTCATGCCTCCCTGCAAAAAATACTGACAGAAAAAGTGAAGCCTGAAAGCCAGTATATGTGACAAGCTGAGAAACTAATGTTGTGGTAAGAGGGTATCGTAAATACTCTCTAATGCAATATGAATGTGACGTGACCTGCAAAGAATTTCACACAATCTACAAAAAGTCGAAAACTCGTCCCAAATCTGCCAGGCTTTAAAAATTCATAACTCACCCACCAAATGGCCTCGCCTCGCCAAACATTCCAACACTTTCACTGCAGTTGTCTGTACGGAGTTTGTAAGCGCTCTTCTCTGATTTCATAATGACATTTTCATAGCGTTGGATTAGAAACTAAACTAATTCACCTTGATGTCTGTTTCACTACAGGGTCTTACTATCTGAAGATACGATCGACCAATGGGAAGGATTTCGTAGACGTCTTTATCTGACCCGTTACACAACATATCCTTTACAGGCAGACACCAAGGTCAGGGGATAAACTAACCTCAACAAATTCATCTCCATGTCATTTTGGTCAAATATAAATATATATATATATATATATATATATATATATATATATATATATATATATATATATATATATATATATATTTCATTGAAGATTTTTAAGTAATGTCAACCCACAGTACTGTGCAAAAATCTTAGGCACATGCAAAGAAATGGTGTAGAGCAAAGACGCCTTCAAAAATAATGAAATTAAATATTTCTATATGAAAAAAATACAATAAATAGCAGTAAACTAATAAATGAATCAAGCAGCCGCCTTCATTATGATTTTTTTTTTTTTGGTCTGGAAAGTGAAAAGTGGTCTCTTTAATAGTTATTCCACGAAGTCAAGTCGTACATGAGCTGATCGCCGATGAGCCACGTAGCACAGAGTTGTCTATAAGCCATGTATGATGAGATTGAGTGGAATAACGGCTTTATTCTATCCACATTCACTGGATTTTGAGAAACAGAGCAGATTTTTTTTGCAAATTTGATGAATAAAAACTTTATATAAAACGTCTGACAATCATTTCCGCTTAGAATGTAAACAAACTGGCGAAATGACAGGAGCAATTTGTGAAAAATGCAATAATAATAATAATAATAATAAGTGAGCAGAAAATGAACTGATCACCAAAAGGCATAAAGGTAAAGACGACACATTTCTTTTCAGCGTTTTATGCAGGATGTGTATTATTTTTGTTTTGTACAGTTGGAGAGTGAAAAAAGAAAAGGAACGCCATGTGAAAGTTTGGGCACCCCAATACATTTGAGTTCTCAGGTAACTTTTACCAAGGTTCCAGACCTTAATTAGCTTATTGAGCTGTGGTTTGTTCAAATTCTTCGTTAGGAAAGGTCAGATGATGCAGATTTCAAAGCTGTATAAATTCTCCGACTCCTCAAACTTGCCCCTAAAATCAACAGCCATGGGCTCCTCTAAGCAACTCCCTCGCATTCTGAATAATAAAATAATTGATGCTCACAAAGCAGGAGAAGGCTACAAGAACGTAGCAAAGTGTTTTCAGGTAGCCGTTTCCTCAGACTGTAATGTTATTAAGAAATGGCAGTTAACAGAAACAGTGGAGATCAAGGTGAGGTCTGGAAGATGAAGAAAACTTTCTGAAAGAACTGCTCGTTGGATTGCTAGAAAGGCAAATAAAAACCCATTTGATTGCAAAAGACCTTCAGAAAGATTGAGCAGACCCTGGAGTGGTGGTGCATGGTTCTACTATGCAGCGACACCTGAACAAATATGACTTTCATGGGAGAGTCATCAGAAGAAAACCTTTCCTGCTTCTGAGCCACAAAATTCAGCGTCTGAAGTTTGCAAATGAAAATACAATAAATAGCAGTAAACTAATAAATGAATCAAGCAGCCGCCTTCATTATGATTTTTTTTTTTTTGGTCTGGAAAGTGAAAAGTGGTCTCTTTAATAGTTATTCCACGAAATCAAGTCGTACATGAGCTGATCGCCTGACAAAAGCCTGATGCATTTCAGTTGTACAAAAGCCTGATGCATTTTGGAAACAAGTCCTGTGGACTGATGAAATCAAAATAGAACTTTTTGGCCACAATGTGCAAAGGTATGTTTGGAGAAAAAAGGGTGCCAAATTCCAGGAAAAGAACACCTCTCCAACTCTGAAGCATGGGTGTGGATCGATCATGCTTTGGTGTTGTGTTGCAGCCAGTGGCACAGGGCACATTTCGTTGGTCGAGGGAAGCATGGATTCGAATAAATACCAGCAAACTCTGGAAGCAAACATCACACCATCTGCAAAAAAGTTGAAGTTAAAAAGAGGATGGGTCCTACAATAAAACGATGACACACCTCAAAATCTACAATGGAATCCCTCAAGAGGCACAAGCTGAAGGTTTTGCCCTGGCCCTCACAGTCCCCTGACCTAAACATCATTGAAAATCTGTAGATAGATTTCAAAAGAGCAGTGCATGCAAGACAGCCCAAGAAACTCGTAGAACTGGCGGCCTGTTGCAAGGACAAATGCGTGAAAATCCCCCAGGTAAGAACTGAAAGATTATTAGCTGGCTACAAAAAGTGTTTCCAAGCTGTGATACTTGCCAAAGGGGGTGTTACTAACCATGCAGGGTGCACAAACTTTTGCTTCAGGCCCTTTTCCTTTGTCATTTTGAAAATGCAAAAGATGAAAATAAAAAAATGTTTTTGCTTAAAATATAAAGGGAATGAGTCATCTTTAACTTTATGCCTTTTGGAGATCATTTCATCTTCAACTTGCTTAACTGTTCACAGTAACAGCAATTTTGACCAGGGGTGCCCAAACTTTTGCATACCACTGTAATGCTTGAAGAATAAAGATACGCTCTTACCATCAAATACTTTCATTCCATATTTTACTGCTTTTTTGGGGTTTTGTTTTTGAGTAGAGGTTTTTTTTTCGTCCTTGGTTGGTTCAGCAACATGCTCCGCCATTTTGTTTTTCTCGACTCACAGTACAACTTAGTAGTAGCCAATCAGAGCGTGCGATTGCGATTCATATCCAGTGAATGTGGATAGAATATGAAATATCCTGCTTTCTTTACTGAGGTACAAATATTTTTCTGTAACATTTCATTTTGAGCCGGAAAGCTAAAATGTTTTGTACCGAACTGATAATGTAGAAGCCATAAAATAAAAATTTAACAGTTTGTACTCAAGAAAAATAGAATGCATACCTACCAACTTTGAGGTTTGAAAAAAAGGGATATTTCCCAGATTTTCAACTCAAAATAAGGGAAAATTTCGGAAAGTCATACCCTTCACCAAAAGTGGGTGTGTAGTTGAATGGGGGGCAATTTTCTATCTAGTATTTGTGATTTCCTGTACTCTGGTGCATGTTGGTGATAGCCAAGACCCAAACTCAATATGCTTATGGTTTATAGAGTGCATTTGTGAATAAACTATACATTTATTTTTATTTGCTTTCAGTGGTACCAGTTATTTCCCAAATTAAGGGCTAAAATACGTATCTTATGTTAAAATAAGAAAGGTCATTATATAACCAATCAATAAATTCAATTCCATTGCAATTTATTATGGTTTTACCATAATCATGGCCTCGGAACACTAGATAGATAGATAGATAGATAGATAGATAGATAGATAGAGTAATAAAGAGATAAAGAGTAATATAAGATATTAAACCAAGAGTGATTTAAAATGGGTAAGTTTCAGATAGAAAATAAAATAGACAATGAGTGGATAAAACAGTTAATACACCAATTAGTTTACACCAGGCTATTTATGAGGTCTTAGCCAGGACATACTTAATGTAAACATGTGTAGCTTACCTTGATTATTTGGGAGGCTTTCGTTTTCCCCATGGAAAATTTCTTTGCGATGGAAGAGTCTGGGAACATTCCAGCCACGCACTTGTTGAAATCATCAAAGAAAGAGAGGCTAATGTTTTTCTTAGCTATTAGCATCGCCATCTTCACCTCAGACCTAATCAGTGTTGCCAGATACTGCTGACGTTTTCCAGCCCAAAATATGTTCAAAACCCGCCAAAATACACTTGAAACCGCCCAACTTGGGCAGGAAACCTCCCAATCTGGCAACACTGGACCTAATCACTTGTTCAGCCTCGCCTCCGGACGTAGTTCTGTAATTACTGATGCCTGAGAGGGCGGGGCCGTGAATTCATGGCCCGACTTCCTGCTGTAAACTCCTGTCAGAGGCGCGTCATGAATTCTGGACCTACCGACTTTTTTATATTGTGAAAATACGGGATATTTTCGGGAAAATAAAAAAACGGGAAGACAGAGGGAAATAAGTCAAAATAAGGAATTTCCCGGGAAAAACGGGAGGGTTGACAGGTATGATAGAATGCAATAGACTGTTATACAGTACTGTACATTATTGTCAGAAGAAAAAAAAAACCCAGATGGTTTTTTGTCGTTTTTGGTTGTAGTGATCTCATCTCATCTTGTTATCTCTAGCCGCTTTATCCTGTTCTACAGGGTCACAGGCAAGCTGGAGCCTATCCCAGCTGACTACGGGCGAAAGGCGGGGTACACCCTGGACAAGTCGCCAGGTCATCACAGGGCTGACACATAGACACAGACAACCATTCACACTCACATTCACACCTACGCTCAATTTAGAGTCACAGTTAACCTAACCTGCATGTCTTTGGACTGTGGGGGAAACCGGAGCACCCGGAGGAAACCCACGCGGACACTGGGAGAACATGCAAACTCCACACAGAAAGGCCCTCGCCGGCCACGGGGCTTGAACCTGGACCTTCTTGCTGTGAGGCTACAGCTCTAACCACTGAAATGAGGTAAATTTTGTAAATTGTTGGATTTTATGAGTGAACTGGATATTCTCCACTCTGCAGTATTTTCCAGTCCAACACTAACACGCCTTGTTCCTTGATGTGGGACAGAAATGTGGATCACATGACAAACATCTCTTTCGCTAATTAAAGTCAGCCAAGAGTATGTACTTTTTCTTGTCCAGTGATAAATGAGAAAATCTCATCCAGGGTTTAGACACTTTACCTTGACTGACTTCATTCGTTCCGATCTCAGGTCGAATACAGTGCTCTGTTCATTCACCTGCTCGTCACACGAGAACCCTTTGGACGGCGTCACATGTGGCCATTTGGCAGAAAGCCCAGTGCTGCATTACTCTATGAAAGACACATTATTATACAAGACACACACACACACAGCCCTCTTAATCCGTACCCAAGATGGCTGCTGTTCACTCCTGGAAATAAATCAACCTGTCAGGTTTAAACACATCAAGTCAAAAAGGATGTTTCTCGAAAAAAAGCAAGCTGTCCTTCAAGTGTAGCTATGAATACAGTCGTGTTAGAGTAAATCGATTTATTCTTTGGAATGAGATCACTTTTAGGAGGCAAACTTTAAGCCAGAAAAAGACTGAACATCGATGTCAAGGCATTGGGTTAACATGCTGAAATCAGAGACGTAGCATTTCTTTAAACTAAAAGATTTCTCCAAGTCCTCACCTTAGAATCTAAGGTGAGGACTTGGAGAAATCTTTTTCTCCAAGTGCTCTCAAACATACAAATGATTTTCATCTAAGGCTTAGATGAAAATCATTTTTATGTTTGCTTTTTTTAAGGTGAACCCCCCCCCAGCTGTTTAAGAGTTATTCCACGAAATCGAGTCGTACATGAGCTGATAGCTGATGAGGCACGTAGCACCGAGTTGTCTATAATCCATGTATGACAAGCAGGGGTGTCGGAAGCATTTTTAATGTGGGGAGGGACAGAATGGCGGGGGGTCTGGGGGTCCTCTCCCAGAACATTTTTAATTCATTAGATGCCATTTCCTGCATTCTGGTGTATTTTTAACAGGTTGTTAAACACCTAATTTTACCTACAAAAGTCACTTAATTCAATGACTCTTTTAGAGACTCAACAATAAGTCCTCATTCAACTAGTCCATATATTCATCAGCCTGTTTTTAAACCCACCGCTACGCCTAAGATAATGAGATAAATGTGACACAATTTATCACCAACAATGACTTTATGGGCGCGTTTTACTTTCTTTTTTTTTTAGTTTTAGATGTAACAACATGCCACTGTGCCAAGCAATAGTGACACTCAACTGTCCGTTTAAAAATAAGAATATTCATAATTTCACACAATGAACAGTAGGGCTGTGTACCGGTACTGTACCGTGAAAATCGATTCGGTACAGGTCCAAAATACCGGATCATGAAGTACCGGTACTGTACGGATATAAATTTACACCAAGTATCTGCTTATTTTGTGACTGAAGATGCGTAAATCCTACCACAAAGACGAAAATTTAGCACTGGAAAAGACGTAAAATGCCGCGCTGAAACTTGGAATCAGAGCCATCTTTGATTTGAGATCCTCTCGCCACAGTCTCACGAGACATTGCGAGAGCTTGGCTGAGCCAGCGTTCTGATTGGTCAAAAAGACTCAAAAGCAGGTCAGCCATTTTTCCTTTGCTGGCATTGGCAGCCTTTGTTGCTTTGTGCAATTTTGCCGCGCGAGTTAAAGGCCGCGGACTGCGCGTAGTCTGTAGTACTCTAGTGTAGTCACTTCTCACTGTGAGACAACTTATGACTTTTTGTCCCAAGTCAACTATAGGGTGACTGAGAAGTGAGGTAGGAAACCTAGTTATGTTCGGTTTTCTTTGAATAAAGATACTGACAAGTTGTCAACAGTTTATTAATGTTTCTGTCATTATTGAAGAAGTTCAGAAGAATTTGTCAAATTGTTCAGGTACAGGTCCGGACCTGTACCTAAACCTCTGTACCGGTACCTGTACCTGATGTTACGTTTAGGTACGCAGCCCTAATGAACAGGCATGACATGGCATCATGCAAACTTCATAATACAAAATCACACAATGGTGACACATAAAAAATAACTTCACACAATGAACAAGTGCAGTTTTGCCAACCGACATGCAATGGTGGTACTACAGTAACATTTACAGATTAGTAGATTTATAGATGGAATTCCTTACATTGGTGCCACCACAATTTCTACCACTTCATAACTTTTATCCCCCTGGAATAACATCCATCTCTCTCCATTGCTTTCCTTTCTACTATTCCTTCCCCAGACACTGATTTCCCATGTTACTTTCCAGAAAACTGGCAAAGACCAGACAAAAAAAGTTCTTCAAATCACAACAGGGAATCAATAAATATCATCAGAGCAGACTTGACCTCATTCTTGGCATTACAGTAAGGTCGGCCTACTGGGTTTGAATTAAATGATAGCTAACGTTAAGCTAGCTGATACATCTCCGAACATTGACTAGCCAGCTAACTGCACTAACATTTCCATTGGGACAAAAAAACCCTGTCCCGTGGGGAAATTTTGACTTAATTTCCGCTTCTTTGTAAAGAATTTCCTTACGTCCATTGTGTCTGGGGAGCGAGCAAATACTGCAAACAATTCATCATCAACCAAGAATACCCCATTAGGCTAAGCTTATTTCATTGTTTAGTTGAACGTTAATTTAACATGGCCTTGGGTTAATTTTGAGGGCATATAACAAAAGAATAAGGTTTTAGCAAAAGCTAGACATTGTGAGGGGGTGATGGGGCTGACGTCGTCACCTCCACCAACGTGTCTCTGCTTGCACTGAGATTCACTTCACTTGCGCGCGGTGAGTTGTTGTAGGTAACGTCCGGAAAACCCGGAGTGGATTTTCAGTGGTATGGGTATTCTCTTATCGATCAAGTGGAATGGATTCTTTCACATTCAATGGTGGCGATGCCCATGATGACGAGATTGAGTGGAATAACTTTTATTCTATCCACATTCACTGGATTTTGAGAAACAGAGCATTTTTATTTTTAGCAAAATCATTTCCGCTTGACAGTATCAATGTGAAAAAGTGCTAGAATCATAATTCTTGGGGGGGAAAAAATTTTCTTACCATCAAACACTTTCATGCCATATTTCGTTGCTTTTTTTTTTGAGTAGAGTTTTTATTTCATCCTCGGCTGGTTCAGCAACACACTCCACCATTGTGTTTTTCTCTACTCATGATATATGAGCTGATATCCTAGTAGTAGAGTAGCCAATCAGAGCATGTGATTGCTCATATCCAGTGAATGTGGATAGAATAAAATTTGTTAAACTACAAAAGTTCTTTCTCCCAGTAGTCACTCTGCCTGAAAGAATTAAAACAAGCTCAGAATATGAATTTAACTTAATTACAAAAAAACCCCAAAGATATAATTAATTGATTTAACATATGACCATAAAAGTAAAATCATACAAACAAATATGTATATATTTGCAGGACATTATTGTTTTTCCCCATTAAACCATGGCCTAAAGGTGAGAGAAGCAGCTTTGGGACCAAAAGGTCACTGGTTTGATTCCCTTGAGCAAGGCACCAAACCCCCCAACTGCTCCCCAGGCTGCTCTGAATATCTTGTACCTCGCTCTTGATAAGAGCGTCTGCTAAATGCCTGTAATGTACTGTAACCTGTTAAGTGCCTCCAACGATCTGTCCACTACACACTTTGTTACCTCTGAGACACAATACGCTCGATTTCCAAAAAATAGTGCACCGTGCAAGTGTACACGATGTGGATTTGGACCCGGCCAGAGATGGCACACTTTCTAGCTATAAACCCTTAAATCTCTCTGAAGCTCTAGAAGCCTATGTGCAGGGGTTAAGCAGAGCCTGTTTGCTGTGTGAATAGGATATGATTACTGAAAAAGACTGCCACCATGTGGACAAACACACAGGTGTTTTGAGTGGAAGTGAAAACCGGGAAGGTGGAAACAGAGATGATGACCAGTGGATTCCTCTTGGTCATAACAGAGATTGAATTTTTTTGTTTTAATGAGGTGGGCTTCAATATCATAATCCGTAAAGGATCTGTTACTAATATTTTACTAAGAGAGTACAGCCACATACATTTACAACATCCTCACAGGAGATAAATCACTGTGACTCATACAGTGCCTTGCAAAAGTATTCATCCCCCTTGGTGTTTGTCCTGTTTTGTTGCGTTACAAGCTGGAATTAAAATGGATTTTTGGAGGGTTAGCACCATTTAATTTACACAGCATGCCTACCACATTTAAGGTGCACATTGTTATTTTATTGTGACAAACAATAATTAAGATGAATCTGGAGTGTGGACAAGTATTCACCCCTTTCGTATGACACCCCTAAATAAGAGCTGGTCCAACCAATTCACTTCATAAGTCACAATTAGTTGATTAAGATCCACCTGTGTGCAAAGTGTCACATGATCTGTCACATGATGTCTGTATAAATCAACCTGTTCTGGAAGGACCCTGACTCTGCAACACGAGAACCAAGGAGCCTCCAAACAGGTCAGAGATAAAGTTGTGGAGAAGTATAGATCAGGGTTGGGTTATCCTAAACTTTGAATATCCCACAGAGCTCCATTAAATCCATTATAGCAAAATGGAAAGAATATGGCACCACTACAAGCCTGACAAGAGAAGGTCGCCCACCAAAACACTCAGACTGGGCAAGGAGGGCGTTAATCAGAGATGCAACAAAGACACCAAAGATAACACGGAAGGAGCTGCAAAGATCCACAGCGGAGATGGGAGGATCTGTCCCTAGGACCACTTTAAGCCGTACACTCCACAGAGCGGGGCTTTATGGAAGAGTGGCCAGAAAAAAGCCATTGCTTAAGCAAACACGTTTGGAGTTTGCCCAGCAGCATGTGGCAGACTCCCCAAACACATGGAAGAAGATTCTCTGGTCAAATGAGACTAAAATTGATCTTTTTGGCCATAATGGGAAATGCCATGTGTGACACAAACCCAACACCCGGAGAACACCATTCCAACAGTGAAGCATGGTGGTGGAAGCATCATGCTGTAGGGATATTTTTCACTTGCAGGGACAGGAAAGCTGGTCAGGACTGAAGGAAAGATGGATGGCACTAAATCCAGGTCAATTCTGGAGGAAAACCTGTTTGAATCAGCCAGAGGTTTGAGACTGGGATGAAGGTTCACGTTCCAGCAGGAAAATGACCCTAAACATACAGGTAAAGCTACACTGGAGTGATTTAGAGGGAAACATTTAAATGTCTTGGAATGGCCTAATCAAAGCCTAGACCGCAATCCAATTGAGAATCTGTGGCGTAACTTGAAGATTGCTGGCCACCAACGCAACCCATCTAACTTGAAGGAGTTGGAGTTTTCCTCAAGTTTTGCCTTGAGGAATGGGCAAAACCCCCAGTGGCTAGACGTGCTAAACTAATAGAGACATACCCCAAGAGATTTGCAGCTGTAATTGCAGCAAAAGGTGGCTCTACAAAGTATTGACTTTTTAAGTGGTAGGCATGTCGTGTAAATCAAATAGTGCGAACCCCCCAAAAATCCATTTTAATTCCAGCTTGTACAGTGGCAAAACAGGACAAACACCAAGGGGGATGAATACTTTTGCAAGACACTACATGTACCTTTTTGCTATAAGAAGGTACACATTGTTACCTCGAGGTCCAACAATGAGCTCTAGGAGGTACACTAGTGCAAACTGTACCTTGGAGGACAGAAATGGACTCCTACTGTACCCCTATTTCTGATGGTGTATAAGAGGAATAAAAAACAGTTCAGGTCATGTGGTTATGAGAAAATAATAAACTTCCAGGTCTGAATAGTGAATCCACTTCAAACTGGGTTACATCACACCAACCCACCTCTTTAATAATGGGGGTTAGGCGTCTTGCTCAATTGAACCAGCGATCTTTTGGTCCCAAATCTTTACGTAATACTCACAATTAAAAACAAGTTTAGTTCAGGCTCCCACCCAAACTGATAATCACATCAGCAGTTTTTCTCTGGCTAATCAGACACAAGGTACACCACCACTCTTGCCAGAGCAGTTGGGGGTTAGGTGCCTTGCTCAAGGGCACTTCAGCCAGTCCTGCTGGTCCAGGGAATCAAACCAGCAACCTTTTGGTCCCAAAGCTGTTTCTCTAACCATGAGGCCATGGATTCTTCATAAAATTACAAACAAGCAAAAATAAACACGCCCAATTTTTTTTTTCAAATTTATTTTATTGTTTCAAGTTGGTACAAAAGCCATCAGATCGGTAACCTTGTCAGCTTTCGAAGTGAAGCACAGGAATTCTCTCCAAAATGATGCTCTTAACGACAGAGACCATGCACACGAACGAACGAACAAACAAACAACAAAAAGAAACAAACAAACACAAACAAACGAGACAAACCAAATGAGGTGGGGGGGGGGGGGGGGAAAGACAAGCCCTTTCTGCACTACAAAGAGAATCAGGGAGGAGAATACAGATCAAGGATTAAGGACAGAGTGATGGTCAAAAAGAGGTTCACATCAACGAGGTATCCTCAGGCCTTGGCTGCAGCGAGCATTGTTTAGAAATGCTGAATGTGTGTAAAGGGCTTCAGTAAGAATCAGGATGGGTAGAGCCTAAAAAGAGGGCTTATTTATCAAACGCTGCTTCCGAAAAGAGGGGAAGTTCTCCCTGAGCTGAAGGAATCTGCACTCAGGACAGTAGGACAGAGAGCCACCACTGCGGAGGTTGAAATTAACAGCGTTTCCCTCCTTATCATGAGGAATATCAAAACGAGTAGGGTAGAGGAGGGGTGTGTACATGGGGAAACGAAGCTTCTGGAAGCATCTATCCAACAGCTGGGAAGGCTCACCAGGGCAGGATTCTCAAAGTTCGTTATAAAAAACACAAGCATTTACAATACGGAGGTTGAAGTGTGGCGAATCGAGCCTCTGCATAACATTTGTGTAACAAATCACTGTGTGCTACGTGGATGAATGCCACAAAACAGTAAAATAAACAACGGACTATCGTTTGTCATTTGACGGAAATGAAGACACCAGTCACAGTCTCTGATGACGCAAGTGACAGCACCGAGGTAGCTATTATGTTAGCATTAACGTCAGTCTGTTTGCTAGCAAGTCTACCATGTACTCGATGATGGACAACAGTCTAAACACTTGTTCTGTTGTAGTGTGATGTAGTCTGGTCGACGCAGAAAAGGTTGGTGTTCTGTCAGAGTCGGCAGGAGAGTCATGTAGCAGTCTCATAGGAGATATCAGGATCCTTAGGGGGGAAAAAAAAAGTTATTTCAAAAAAATTCATTTGAAGCTCTGCTGTTCAATCTCTCTCACACTCATATCTGGACAAGATGCTCAGAGGTCTACATCTTGGTTGTATGTGTCCTAGAACTCTCTTGCAAAGAGTTCTTGAACAATAAAAGCCCAAATTCAGTGAGGAAATGATCAAGCCAGGATGGGAGCAGTAGAGTTGCAGTGGACTGGACAAATATTGACTTCAATATTGAGCTCCGTGAGTTTAAAAAAAAAAAAAAATCCTGTGAAAATCCTGTTCTGGTTGCCTGGCTAAAAAGCGGTAGCTAAAGTATCTACAGTCAAATGCATCAATTACCTCAGCCAAGGAGGTTATGCTTTCGGTGTGGTTTGGTTATCTGTCTGTATGCAGGATTGTGCAAAACCTACTGACCCAAAACTTGGTGAAAAGTTGCAGCATGGGCCAAGGAAGACGCTAGAACATTTTGGAGTGGATCCGAGTCACGGTGTGGATCCACGAATTGAGTTTCTCTTTCACTCACGTTCCAAGATTAGTCAGTCAATCATTTGGTCTTGCTGGAAGTCTGCGCTCAACACTGCCATACATCTTAAAATCCCGTAGATGGCAGTTAAAGGAGAACTGAAGTCATTTTTAAACTTGCTTTATTTCTAAATTTAATGTTATTCAATTACGTTTTCGGTTTTAGTAACCTTCTTTCATGACTCATACTGGCAACTAATTGCAATTAAATATTATACTTATCGGCCTGGGTGGTACGGTGGTGTAGTGGTTAGCGCTGTCGCCTCACAGCAAGAAGGTCTGGGTTCGAGCCCCGGGGCCGGCGAGGGCCTTTCTGTGCGGAGTTTGCATGTTCTCCCCGTGTCCGCGTGGGTTTCCTCCGGGTGCTCCGGTTTCCCCCACAGTCCAAAGACATGCAGGTTAGGTTAACTGGTGACTCTAAATTGACCGTAGGTGTGAATGTGAGTGTGAATGGTTGTCTGTGTCTATGTGTCAGCCCTGTGATGACCTGGCGACTTGTCCAGGGTGTACCCCGCCTTTCGCCCGTAGTCAGCTGGGATAGGCTCCAGCTTGCCTGCGACCCTGTAGAACAGGATAAAGCGGCTAGAGATAATGAGATGAGACTTATCGGCCTATTCGGTTTTTAGCCGTGTTGAATTTAGTTCGTTTGGTCCACGGCAGGCGTCGCTTATCTGTGCGATCTTCACGAGACATGTGTAAGACTTCGAAACATGAAGTGTCAGCGCTGCCATTTTGAAAACTGTTTTCCAAATGAAATATTGCAAAAAACGAGTTTAAATGACGATTACTGCCTACTTTTTTCAAACTTTCCTGATCGCTATCAAAACAAACAAAACTTCCGGCCTGATTACATCAGCATTCGAAAAACGGCGGGCGCGTCTTTTGACAATGCTGGCAGATGTCGGTCACTTTGATTTCCGCTGTACGTTTTACTTCCGTCCTACGATGTCTCGCACAGGTCTCAGCAAATCTCGTTTACGCCCATCGCTTTGACATATGGACTGATATATTACGTAGCATATTTCAAACACTCATAACTTTCTATAGCAGTGACAAAATAGCGATCAAAAATGCATTCCGATATTTAATAAAATGAGAAATTGAATTTTGATAAAATTTGCCTTCAGTTCTCCTTTAAGTTCAGTAGTGACAAAACATAACCAATGTAGAAATACGACTTGTCTATACATCCAGACAAAGTGGTTGGAGGTACAGATTTGTGCATCACAGAAGAGTCGACGATTGTCCTTAGTGGAGGTCTCCGCTCTCCGAGTGTCTTCTAGTTGATTAATGAAAATAAGCGAGTACTTGAACTGCTACTAAATCCACCACCAGACGTTGGGTCACTGGTCTCACCTCCTAAAGCTTCAGAAGCAGCTTTCCTGCACAGAAATTATGAGGAACGACTTCTGGGATGACTTCCTTTGATTCTACCGAGATGGCAGCTTACTGAAATATGGAGGTCAAAGTCAGTCAAATTATGCAGCATTGAAAGCAATTGCAATTAATGCACATTTTCTGATGTTATGTGTTACATATCTAAGCGAAAAAGGCTCGGTGTTTTCATGCAGTGACAGCTGGGGAAGTGAAATTATCCGATATTAATGATAATTCCCCCCCCCTGCTTGCTTGTGCATGGTGACAGTCGGGCAAAAGCAGCTGCAGTCTGACTGAACACTGAATTAATTCTGTCTTTTAAATGACTAACGACTATGAAATCAGAAATCAGGCACAATATAATCAGTGATACAAATTAACATGATAAAATCAGGGAGTTTCTCTTTAATAAATTATGAATTTAAAACTAATTAATACTTGTATATTAAATGGTCATGAGAGGTGCGCTTTCCCTTCACATAAAAATGGTTACATCGTAAGCCATAAGGATAGAACTCTTATGGGAATCCACTTAAAACAATTATTTTCATATGCTGGAACTCTGAAGGCTTGACTGTCAGAGTTAGTACGCTGCTGTACGAACAGACAGAGATCTTTTGATTTATATGGAGGCTTTCTGAAGAGAAAGTGTTTCTATTTTTATGCCCACACCAAAACGATGGGTCCAGTCTTTGCTACGTATGTCCCAATATTACCTTTTCACATCATGGGAAGCAGCATGCTAAACAAAACGATGTTCTGACAGATGATTAGCCTGCTAACAGACACCGGATGCCATGCTATGCCACATTAGCTTGCTAAATTTAGCTATCGGAAAAATTTCTGATCATTTTCCAATACAAAGTTAGCTTCGATATATATACAGGATTCTCAAAGTACCATCCGAGTGAACATGAATCGTGGGATTTGCTTTTGCCAGGGTTACACGTTCCTCAGCGCATTAGTGGCACAACGGTTAAGGCTCTGGGTTCCTGATCAGAAGGTCATGGGTTCAAGGCCCAGCACTGCCAAGCTGCCACTGTTGGACCCTTAATGCTAAGGTCACACATAGCTGGTTGATCTGTGAGAACTGTAGCTGGGGCCTATTGTGGCCAGTCTGGCAGGTCTCTGAGGTGATCCGCCAAAAAATTTGGGCGGAGTTAATAAGCAAATTACAACGCTGGTAAAACCGATGGCGGCAGGGATATGTGGCCTTACATCAATGACAGTAGTGTGTATGGTTTTCACGACAAGAAGAAATAAGCCACGCCCCCTACGCAAACATTTTCAGTTCAATGGTTGTGACGGAATGCTACGGGGTAACCCCCTCAAGGACGCTCACGTATGCCTTCATGGTTGACCCACGGCAATTTTCAACACAAAACTTTCCATGGATGGAAGCCACGCCCTCCTGGTTGTCAAGGTATCTCCCCAGCTCTCACGTGTTCCAATGGAAGGGCCTGGAATGCACGTCGGTTGATCCCCATTCTTGGGTTTCACGTGACATCACATCCACCTCATTAGTTATTCAAAAAACTTTATCTGGTGGTCTACCAAAGCTCAGCTGACTAAGCGTTTGTACGGAGAAGGTGCATCGCTTGCATAAAAAATGCCTAACGCTTGCCTTGTTCGAATCGATCAAACCGTGAAACTGATAAAAGTTTCTTCAGGGTTCCCCATGAACTAATAAAGGATAAACGAACACAGGATTTCAGAAAAAGACGTCGAGAAAGGTGGCTTTTGAACCTCTCAGTGAAATCGAAGGGAACCGAGTCGAAGCGTGCTCGAGTTTCCAGTGATCATTGAGTGAAAGGTTTGTATTTCCCTCTCAGCTACGTCCTTAGTGTTTTCCAAGTACTTTTCTTACGTGTCGTTATTTTACAGTACTTTTTTTTTTTAAGCCACGAAGTGCTGAAGTCCCCAGCTGTTTCTTTGTTTACGCCTCACAAAATCCATATGCATGAAGGTCGCGACAAAATTCGTACCCGGCCGTACAGTTACAATGCGCCGTGATGACGACTTCTCCGTCTTGTTTGACTAAGGCCCTGTTTACATTATTTCGAATCAGCGGATCATCAGATTAACGTTTTTAAAACGATTCGCGTACACACACAAAATTTCTGTGCCCGCAACAAAACCGTTCCCCGTGCACACAGCAACGCCAATACACGGATATGCTAATCACATGACTAATTAGACGGCACGTCACATGATCCCAGTGCATATCGGGCATGCGCAAGTCACTCACCACTTGCAAGCACAAAGTGTGTGAGAGATTGAGTGAGCGAGTGAGAGAGAGAGGAGAGAGAAAGAGAGAGAGCAAGCGAGCGAGAGAGAGCGAGAGCATAAGAATCAAAATTTGAAGTTCTTTATGGAAATCAGGGACGCCGTGTCATTGGGACTAAAGAGGAGAAGGTTTTTCAGCAGTCGCGTCACATGACCAACGTGGCATGACCAACGCCAGCGAATCAGGAAGGTGGATGTCATGGTGACGTTGTCCAATGACGACGTCAGCTAGAGCTCAGCACAGCGTATCCTCGTTCCTCACTGTTTACACAGCACCGGATCAGATACGTACTGGGTTGAATACGTGGGCCCTGGCGGATTCAAGTTGTTCCGCCTGTGGAGTCGTTTCCCGGCGTTTTAATGTGCACGGACAGTGCATCCGCAACGACAACGATACGGATACGGTCTAATGTAAACACCACCTAAGATCCAGGTCTTTAAAGGGGTTTCTGATGATCTTTGTGAATAAGTTACCTGAGAGATAAGAGCCAACACAAGTAAGAATCAAGCCAACTGTTTGTTTACACT
Source organism: Neoarius graeffei (assembly GCF_027579695.1). Taxonomy (NCBI): domain Eukaryota; kingdom Metazoa; phylum Chordata; class Actinopteri; order Siluriformes; family Ariidae; genus Neoarius; species Neoarius graeffei. Next base: position 11,970,286 of record NC_083579.1, on the reverse strand, counting down.
TCAACTTGCAGCGCTTCGTTGTAAAAACGCAAACGAATGCTTTTAAAGAAAAAAAAAATACTTACACGGGCAAAAAAAACAAAACAGGATTCATTGGGCAGCGACTTGATACCGAGGTCCTTTACCCAGCCACATACAAAAAAAAAAAAAAAAAAAAAAGGTGTAAGCCTGCATACTCTTCCACGCCTTCATCGGTTTTGCGGTGTAGAAGGACGTCTGCAACATCAGATAGTTCGAGAACTCGACTACTAAAGGGTAGGTTTTCGAGATTGTATGACAAATCCTTCTTTCCCAGACTGTCGGGGTCGATTCCACTGCACATAGCGATCTTCTGAATATATCTAAAGTGAGCAGTGGCTTCTAGATGACAAGCATACGCTGATAAGTTATCGCTAGTTATTTGCGCTACGGCAGCCGTTTGGGTTTGCTTGACCACCAGCTGTATTACCGGAAGTGAAACCGCTAAAGCCTAGGTCACAACCAGACGTACGATTTTTTGGCGTTTCCCAAATCGCTGCGTTTTTTTTGTTCATGGAGAAAGACGCACGTTGGCCGCAAGTTTGTCTTGCAACCTGAAAAAAACGTAAGCGCCCGTAGAGTTTGTTTGACATGACAAAGAACCTCTGCGGCCAGTCTATGGCTCGAAAATCAGCACGTCACACGCGTGCCCTCCGTGCGTTTCTTGCACGTAGACCGGCCGTAGGAGCACGTACGGCCGGTTGTGACCGAGGCTTAAGTCATGTGACTGAAACCCAAGAATCAGGCTCAAAATCGTGTACCGTGAAGCAATTCCAGCTACGCGAGACCTTAGCGTAACGGTCTCAGCTTCCTGACCTCAGCTTTGTGACAAATAAAAGCTTCTTCTGGCACCCTGGTGGTAGAATGAACATCCCCTCACTCCACCAAAGCGCATTAAGGTTAAGATTATGATGGAGACTCTGAGAATGCCTTCAAATTTGAACAAACGGTACCTTAGAAGACACTGAATGAGAATGCCGCCCACGATTCCTATCGATCCAGAGAGCTGCCTTTCGAATAGAACAACGGATAGTTTGTTATTTTGAAACGCTTAATTTGCTACCAACAGAAAAACTGTGGGCCAGCGTTGAGTCTAGTGTGTAAGATATTGTTGCAAGACATTCAAACATGGCAGGCAATCAAGCAGGCAGGCAGCCAGACATAAACACACCCTCACACAGCTTCTTAAAGGATCGTTAGGGGGTGTAGTTTTGATTCGTGATTAAACGGACAGATCTGTGTATGTGTGGGTTTTTTCCCCCCTTTTCCATGTGTACACATATCTAGAGCGTCGAGTTACAGGTGTAGATTTCCCAAACACCATTTCCATTTACCCCAACCTCAAATTAAGCATCACTGCTATCTTCCTACGAGTCTCAAACTACGGTTTCTCAATAGATAGTTTTCACTGACGTCACGGCATTCCGGGGAACGCCCTCCAGCTGCCATCTTGTGGGGCAAACAAAACGGACCATCGCCATTACCGGCTACGTTATCTCGGACGAATTTATGAAGTTATATAGTCAGTTTTCTAAAATAAAGATCAATGTCAGCAAAATCAAGCAAACAGAAGTATACAGATACATTAGACGACATCTCACGACAACGGTATGCAGCCAAACTGGCCTTGATTGGGGGAATTGACCCCTACGAAGTGGACAAAGATGCATTTTCAAGTGACTATGCAGGGCTGCCAAAGCCTGAAACTGCCAAAGCCTGCTCCAAAGCCTGAAACTGACTTCATCAAACTTTAAAGGCTGTCTGATATATACAACTTTATATATTCACAGCGCGCCTTTTGGCGGATGCCGCCTTTTTCACGGCTGAATCGCGCAGATCCGATTTTTTTTTTTTGGGGGGGGCGTTGGAGTGTCTGATTAGAATTTCAAAGTAAATTCTGTATTAAAATTACTAAATAAGCAAATCCGTTACAGTCCATGAAACAGGAAGTATAAGGATGAGGAAAAAAAACAGTTTAAATCGGAAAGCTGCGCACATTTGCGCAGCCCGAGTGGTGTGCAGGACTGCACAAATGTGTACAGCTTTCCGATTTAAACTGTTTTTTTCTCATCCTTATACTTCCTGTTTCATGGTTGATTTGTGTTTGCATCCCAAACACAAATCAAATCATACAGAATAGACCTAAAATGTTTTTCAAAAATGACCCTTGCGTGAGTGAAGTGACAAGTTTCAAATAGAAACGTGACAAACGAGCGATATTAAGTGTACATTACAATGTAAACGTACACTCAGCGGTTCCAGTTAGGCATTCTCCAGAGATTGTTCACATGATGCTTTGGTTTCCAAAAACAAACTTAAACACAATTGATTGTTTATTTAAACAACTTACCACTTATAAAATGATCGGAGCAGACTTTGCTGTGTTTGGAAGGCTGATAATCCTTGCGGATGATTCTCGCAAGCCATAGATTTCTCCTTTGTATGCTGAGTTTCTTTGTTTGCTCGCCTTCGTGCTCCCGTACAGTGGGAATTCCATAAAAGCTCCGCTTGACGTCATCATCTGACCTATTACGACAGCCGTGAATACAACAGGTGTGCACCATTGCTAGCTTTAAATAGCCTGCTTGGGTTCTTTTGAAGACTCGCGCGTTACAATGTGTGCTCAGTCACCCGTACGGTAAGCTTGACCCGCAAGATGGCCGCCACTGGGGAATCCCCGACTCTGTGACGTCATGTGAAAACTATCTATAGTGTCATCACTATTCAAACCGCCAACCTACAATTTAACGCTTCTATTCCGAGCTCTGATATCCAGTTCACTTCCTGCATCTGAAGCCCTCGGACTACTGCTTTGAGGTGGAAGTGCTCTCTCTCTCTCTCTCTCTCTCTCTCTCTCAGACACACTCACAGTGTTGGCTACATAAACACTGAACACACACAGCCAAGGCTATACATGGGATGAAAAAAAAAAAAAGCAAGAAACAACAACAACGAGAAAAACAAGGCAGATACACAGAGTGGAACTCCAAAAAAGTACACACCAATAATTTTACACTTGATTAACATTGATACTATGCATAAATAAAAACGGTAAGTATTTTTTAAGTTAGGCATATTTGATTTACATGAAAAAAAAAAAACATCTCTAAAATCTAAATGCATTTCCTTTGTTTGCAGCAGTGATGGTGATGAACTGACTTGTAAGTGTTAAGTTTGAGCTATAAATCACAGACACTCTGGTGTAAAGGATGATTATTGCATCACTAAAATTGAGTAAAATGTTTGTTTTTTTTTCCCCATTAGCATAATAGCAAAGAAACACTGTAATATATTACTGTAGCCCCTCGAATCCTCCCAGTTCACTCCCCGAGATCACCCGGGCACTTCCTGTGGCAGCTCACATTTCTTCCATTTGTATTCGAAAGCCCCGTTTTCTTTTGTCTTTTTTTTTTTTTTGCCTTGTTCAGGTACTATTTTAGTTTTGCTTGAAAATATATATTTCTCTGTTTGTCTTCTGGATTAAGAAAAATTCACTACAAAAAGGTCACTTAGAAAGCAGAGGAAATAAAAAAAAAAAAAAAAAAACAGTCCAAGAGTCGAGAACACCCACATACTACCCTTGCTAAATTCTGCTCCACACCCAAACAGTGCACTTAGGCTAATCGTCACACGCGTACCGTTTTGACGCAGTATTTAGCACAGAAGTATGCGGTTTTGTAGAGGGACAGAGAAATATCAGTTAAAGATCAGTTTGAGGAGGAAAAAAAAAAATAAAAAAGGACCGAGGAGTGCACAGGATAAGCCCAGAGGCCCTTTCTGGAAGGTCAAAGGTCAGTCGACGGGTCCTTGGAAGATGAGTCGCACGTGGCTGTGGCCGGTGCTGAGCTGCTGGGCACAGAAGGGGCATGCGGCGTGGAAGGTGTGTGTGCCGTGTGGAAGTGGGATTTGGCTCCAGAACGCAGCCGTCTTCTCCGAGCACACGTGGCCGCACGGGCTGAAGGCGTGCGTGGGCGGAGCTGCGTCGACATAAAGCCCTGCTTCGCAGCCAAGCCACAGTGGTACGTAGGGCCCACGGGCGCGGCACATCGGGCACTCGCGCTCAGTCCCGCCCCCGGCCCCGCCACGCTCGCCCCAGTCGTGGTAGCCGTGCACATGGCCGCACTGCAGGTACGCCCACGGCTGCTTCTCGGCCACGGCGCCCTGGCACCGGCGCATGCTCGGGAACGCCAGCGTGTTCAGGCCCACGGGACACTGTGGCCGTGCGGCGTTCAGCTCCTGCCGCAGCGCCTCCAGGTGTTTCAGAGTGGGCGCACGCCGAAGACCCTCGGCAGTGCGCCACAGCAGCGTAGCGCCACACAGGTCAATCAGAGCACCGTCCGACAGCTCCTGCGTCTCGCTCTCCACCTGAGGGAAGAAAGGATTCAGGAAAATAAGTATCTGTACCTGGAGACATTGTGGAATCTGGTATTTTAATATCAAAGGATCAGACCGCAGGGGTGATAGCGTTCCGGCGCCGTGCCGGATTTCCGGCGTACCGTGGCTGGGGGGGGAAAAAAAAAAAAATCTAGTTCGTGCACATTGTCCTGTGTCATTCTGAGATGCGCAGATAGACAGTAAAGGGAATTCCGAATTCCCTTTACTGTCTATCTGCGCATCTCAGAATGACACAGGACAATGGGCGAACTAGATTTTTTTTTTTTCCCCAGCCACGGTACGCCGGAAATCCGGCGCGGCGCCGGAACGCTATCACCCCTGAGACCGTCCTCGTGACTGGTTTTGGTTTGCTGTGGCACTTTCCACTTTTACTTCCAATTGTGGCACGTTACCACTTTTAAGCAACCCATCTCTATTTATTCACCTTGTTCAACAAGCCGTGTCGTCACCTCACTCATCAGACCATAAAGAGTTATTAAAAACAAACAAACAAACAAAAAAGCTATGAAAGTCTGTGAACATGTACTTATTGACCGAGTGTGAGGGCTGGACGGGAAAATATTTGACTCGAGGCCATGCCGTATGGACCGAGCGTAACGAGGTCCATACAAATGAATGAGAGCCAAATATTTTCCCGTCCGGCCCGACCCGACCCGAGTCAGTCAATAAGCATTTTATCAGATGGCCTTTTTTAAACATACGCACACAGCGGAAAACAATGAACAACGGTGTGCGAAAAATTAACCAATCTATTTTTATTTGATTGACCGCAAACCACTGATCTGCTGAATCACCTTTGCACAAGTTTGAAATAACACCGAGTTCTACGGTATAAAATACAACTGACTTTACTGTTCTCTTGGAATGAAAACGATTTTAAGAGAGAACATCGTGAGCAAAAGTCACTTCGAACTCGGGTCAGCTCACGGAGACATCAATACAAGCCTATTCAGTCGACACAAAAGAACTTTGATTTGAAAACAAAAGAGCATCGTCGAGTCATGAGGTCTGCGTCTGATAAATCATCTGGAGAATAAAAGGTCACTTTCACTGTGCTCAGTTGTCTCGCTCAATTTTAAAGTGACAATTCTGAGCAAAATGAAACAGGTCCGGGGCTGCATACGGCTTTTTCCGGACCGGATTCAACAATCCGTATCTGCCCAGTCACGTGACTTTTCCCAATGGTTTTATTAAGAGCGTCCATACGGGTCACATGATAAAACATTATATTATATACAAAATTTTATTTTTATTTAACACAGCCATCCATTCCGCTCACCAGATCACAATTTGGTTGTCGACTGCTCTTTAGAAATGAAAACAGCCAGAGCAAAACTTCAGCATATGCAAAAATACACAGAGCTTCCGTAACAGATTTCCCCAACTCTTAAAAATAAAGCTGCAGTGCTCAAGAACTTAAATCATGTAACCACACTCACATGACACTGTATTATTAGTAGTACCAATAACACTTGATCTGGGTATCATCAGCGTACAAGAGGATCAGCAGAAGTGAGGAAATTCAGCCACCAGAGGGCACTATACTCCAGCTCTTAGTGCTGTTTCGCATAAACGTATAACACAGCAACACTGACGGCTTCTGGATGAGATCCTCAAGTACACGCATCAGGGTTTATTTAGCCAAGAGAGTCAAAACAGCCTCACATCCAATTAGTGCTGATAGGTCAAGTACGCACGCACGCACGCACACACTTCATGTGTAGACCACGTGCAAAACAGACGTCCATTTGACTTCATGCTGGATGTAAGCACGCGTGTGATTCTTTGTTGAAGTGCCTTATTGCTTTTACAGAAATAATGCCATAAATTACAAGCACCGCCTTTTTCCTCTCTCTCTCTCTCTCTCACAAATATAATGAACGAATACACACAGCATGGGTTCTCTTAAAACAGCAGAATTGAAATACAAATACGATTAAACTGTAACTACAGTGCAAACTCACTGGATTACAGTCAATCACTGGTAAAGAGTTTATGGTGCAAATACCGTAATGAGGGTTAGTGATTTATTGCTCGTCCGTCTGTTGGTAAGCTATCCATAAAGTTTGGGCATAAGAATAAAAATAAAGGGGGGGGGGGAGACACACAGACGACAGAAACAAACACACATACACACACAAATGTACATGAACATGAACATAAAAAGCCCCTAAGGATTTACATACACCGTTCCAAAGGTGATCAGGAACTTGATCGATGACATGAGACTATAAAATAACTAGGGCTGTAACGATACACCCAACTCACGATTCGATTCATATTGCGATTTTTGACCCATGATTCGATACACCCACGATTTTTTTAAAATGTTTTTTTAAAGTAGTAAATTTGACTTATTAACATTTACTTACTTACATTAACTATTTAATAACAAATAATTCAGACCACTGCAGAGAATGAGTAATATGTATGCAAAAATGAACAAATGTATATCCAAAGATTGTTTTATTTCTCAAAATAATACTGTTGAGCCGGAAGCTCTGTTTTTTTTCGGTTCTGAAAAAGTCATTTTTCCAAATCGTGTAAATCCACGGGGTATAGGGGTGGCTCTCTCACTGTCTCACTCTCATAGGGCCAATGATTTTCTGTGATCGCGGAAAACGGATGGAAATTACGGAATTTTTATAGTGAAACATTGCTCGCGTGTCAAAATGTAACTGCCGCAGAAGGCTTCCGCCCAAGCAGATGCTCAGTGTTGCCAGATACTGTAACGTTTTCCACCCCAAAATATGTTCAAAACCAGCCAAAAAGCACCTAAAACCACCCAATCTGGCAACACTGCATGCCTTTCTGGTCAAGTGATTGTGATTGGCTTGTGGCACACCTAGCCAGCCAATGAGCTGCTTGTTTACAGATTCGCTCCCCGCGTCGCAACCAGAATGGCGGCCGCTTAAAAGAAACGAATGCTCTGCCAGTGGCGAGTGTGGACATTGCGTGACTCGCAGAAGATTGTCACAGGTTGGTGAAAAAACGACTTACTAATATATATAAAAAATAAAAGTAATTTAAGTAAGTTTAAAATGTAATTTAAATAAAAAGTAAAGTATTCATAAATTGAAGTTTGGAAGCACCTCTGTTTTTGGGCTGAGGAGAAGTTTGAAAGGGTGTACCGCGATTCTGCCTTCTTGTATCGCGACACAGATCGTGGCTCTGCGTATCGCGATTTCGATACGCATATTGTTACAGCCCTAAAAATAACAGTTAAATTACACAACAGTCTCTTGAGAACCTCAGCTCAATAACTTGGAGCTCAGATGACATGGCATTTAGTCAAAGTTCAGCCAGCGTTGGGCTTCCATTACAGCCAGGCCACTGCATTCAGTTACCACAGCACTGGGTCTCCATTACACACACACACACACCCAGGGTGGCATAACCCACTGTGGGTTCTACCAACCAGTTCAAAAAGAGACTGAAAGGGTTCTTGGAGTAACGCTGGTCTGCATCTAACTGGGTTCAAGACAACATCTGGGTAGTGGCTTAAAGCTTAAAGGCTTCCTGCAGAGATGCTATCAAACAGAGATGAGCCAGCACCGGGCTCTCATTAAAGACTGTTTTGATCTCAACAGTTCATAAAGCTGAAAGGGTTTCTGTCGTCTAATTCGGTCTTTGGTTTGTCTAATGTGGCCAGACGTTTGGCCTCCGTTAACACACTTCTCAAGCAGGGCGGTGCAGGTCGCTTCAGGGAGGGCGTTTTGCTGATTTCACCGTCCACACCTACTCATCTCATCTCATCATCTCTAGCCGCTTTATCCTGTTCTACAGGGTCGCAGGCAAGCTGGAGCCTATCCCAGCTGACTACGGGCGAAAGGCGGGGTACACCCTGGACAAGTCGCCAGGTCATCACAGGGCTGACACATAGACACAGACAACCATTCACACTCACATTCACACCTACGCTCAATTTAGAGTCACCAGTTAACCTAACCTGCATGTCTTTGGACTGTGGGGGAAACCGGAGCACCCGGAGGAAACCCACGCAGACACGGAGAGAACATGCAAACTCCGCACAGAAAGGCCCTCGCCGGCCACGGGGCTCGAACCCGGACCTTCTTGCTGTGAGGCGACAGCGCTAACCACTACACCACCGTACTCCACACCTACTCAACCTGCCAATTACCTCACGAGTTGAAATAGAGGTCTGTATGTAGAGAAATCACTAAAACGTTTTACGCTTCAGCTCAATTGTCACAAAGCAGCTTTGCAGAAACGTGAACAGAGATTCAAACTGATCCCTAATCACCAAACCAGCGCAAGAAAAAAAAAAACCTCCCATGAGGAAGAAACCAGACTCAAAGGGAACCCATCCTCATCTAGGACACAGCGGATAGTGCGATTAGACATCATTTCTCTTCTATAGCTGTTGGTTAAACATGTATCGAGTCGAGCAGTGTGAAGTGTACCGAGTATGAAGATCACAGCCATTTCTGACTAAAGGTGATGACGCACACGGCAACTTTTTGAACGGGTGCAATTCCGCTTCGACAGCATAATTTCTATCCGAACAATTTTGATCGTTTTGGGCAACTTTTTAAGATCATCCAATCAGAGTGCTAGCAGCAAATCACATGACCACCTGAGCGCTTCTGAGATTTTAAACAAAGATGGTGGCGTCTCAACAGCAGTGGAGCGAAGAAAAAGAGACACGACTTGCATCTTTTTATGCCGGCAAGTTGTCATGTGTGGTGAATTTACCTCATCAAATGCTTTTTATGCTCAGGTTGGAATTAAAGGTGTCATTGCATCATTTTTTTCATTAATTGTGCGGTGGTCTCTAGTATGAATGAATGCCGTGAGCCGGTTTTGGTGAAAAAAAAAATGCTGTGGTTCTCCTGTTTCAGGCTGTTCTAGTTTGGTGGAGGAGTGGGTGGCGGGAGAACGACAGGATTTCAGCTCTGACTCATTAATATTCATGACATGTAAACATATCGCTTCTGATTGGCTAACAGCACTGTGACGCTCCCTCCAGTGGGTTATGAGCGAGGCCATGACTACTAACTTTCGAAGTGATGCAAGTTCGTAGGGCTTTGTCTGATTCGCTCGTTTTTCCGTCTATTTTCTTCATAGGCTAATACAGGGAATGGGGGTAGAAGAACATTTTCACGTGCAGCATGCATATCGTCGCTGTCAGGTCAAAATGTGACATTTTTCCTTTTTTACAGGAGACGTAAAAAACTGAATAAAACTCTGAAATAAGCTGAGAAGCCAGTAAAAGTTTACTTGTTCTATTATTAGCTTTTCTAATTAGCATAAATGGAAGCGCGAAGTCAAAATTGACCAATCAGCATAGAGAACCCAATTTGACCTAAATTGTCACATAGCAGGTTTTGAACTGACAGCGACAATATGCAACTCGGAGTGACCTATGGTATTTCAAAAAGAGCAAGTATTAAACGGTTTGTTGTGGAATGACGCTTTTAAGACAGATTTTTTTTTTTCAGCTAAGTGTAAACTAACACTGTTAGCTAACCACCGCTCCATAAAAGACTGAACGGGATTTAGGCCCTGTCCACACGGCACCGGCGTTTTGGGTGCCCCAAAACGAAATCTTTTGAGAACGGGTTCCAGAGTGGAAAGATCTGGCAACGGAGCCGTTGCGAAGTCGTCTGGATGAGTAGAACGGATTTGTTTACGATGACATCACAACCACATGTGCTTCACGCCGGGTAGAAGTGTAACGAACTCGATGCGAGTTGTCAACAAATCCTATAACTTGGTTCATGAAACGCGTTTACAAAATATTTTCACTGTGAATATTTATTGTGTAATGGTGCAAAGTGAGAGACAGAGTGAGAGTCAATCCCGCCAGCAAAAATAGGGAAAAAAAAGGAGCGATCTCACCTCTTCAGATGTTAGTTTAAGTCCTACAATACCGTACATTCCTCAAAAAGGGCGTAGAAGAACAAATTAATCCATCAACGTGTAGCATTCAATTTATTCCGGACCATTAAAGACGCCGCCTTCCGCGTAGAATCATACGTCATCCTCGCCGCCATATTGGATGGGTCAAAGCGGAGAATAAAGATGCCTCATTCATGTGCTGCGTTTAACTGTACCAACAGGTTTACCGTCCAAACGAGATCTCATGGGATTACCTTTCACAGGTGAGACTGGAAAAATACTTTTCATCGTATTTGGTCATTATAATGTAATTTTACGAACAGATTTTTCTGACTTTGTGGCGAATATGAAGTCTCACGCATAATAGTTTATGCGCATGCGTCCTTACTTCTTTTATTGTTGTGGTGTCTCCGATGGGACTGTCTTACAGCGCACCTAGAGGTGTGGCATGTGTATTGCATCGTTTTCAGCAAGCGTTGCGTTGCCATACGTACCTGATATTTTACTGATCCGTTGCCCATGTGGACGCGATACATTTTTTTTAAAATCTCGTTGCCGTTGTCGTGTGGATGTAGCCTTAGTTAACTAGCGGTGGTTTTTGCTAACATACTTAGCTGAAAGTTATGGCTAGCTACGTAGCGCTAACGTTAGCTCTCTTGCGTCAAGTTAAGAGTGATGGGCAGGTCATGATTTTTTTTTTTTTGTGAGTTGTAATATAGATTGTCTAACTTAAAAAAGTGAGTATTAAACACAATAATGAGGTTATTTTTGACTTAATGTTAAAATCATGGCAAATTATCTTTTGACCAGAGGATCTATTCAGTTTTGTTCCAGAAGTGATACTTAACTGAAATAAAGGCTGAAGTCAAGACAAAAGTGACAGCTGCAAATGTTTGCGTCCATCTTTGTGGTGCGTGTCCCTGGCAATCGCCCAAAAAGTTGCCCCGTGTATCGTCACCTTAAGAGTTTTACCTTTAAGTCTATGGTATCAAAGTGAAGTTATCATAAATCTCTAAACCACTTCTCTAATAGCTTAGATTATCTCTCCCCATATGTCAAGTCCCACGCCAGGAACTTGGGTGTCATCCTTGACTCTGAGCTCCGCCTTGATAAACAAATCAGCTCTGTCGTCAAAAACAGTTACTATCAGTTAAGAATCATTGCCCAAATTCTTTCTGTCCTATCATGATTTGGAGAAAGTCATTCACGCCTTCATCACATCACGCTTAGACGACTGCAATTCCTTATACCTTGGCCTCCCTCAGTCTTTTCTATCACGTCTTCAATTAGTCCAAAATGCAGCTGCAAGACTGTTGACAGGCACTCGGAAGCGGGAGCATATTACTCCAACTCTTGCCTCCTTGCATTGGCTCCCCATTCAATTCAGGGTAAAATTTAAGCTTTTACTGCTTGTTTTTAAGCCTCATCCACACACAATCCACATCCAGATCTCTGATACCCCTTTTCCACCAAATCAGTTCCAGGGCTGGTTCGGGGCCAGTGCTGGTTCACAACTCGTTCAACTTGCGAGCCAGCTGAGAACCAGTTTGCTTTTCCATAGCTCACGGTGCTAAGGGAAGCCACGTCATTACGTCGCTGTATACGTCAGTTACGTCGCTATGTTTGCATAAACCTTGGCGTGAATATCGAAGCAAAAACAACACGGAAGAAGCAGCAGCAGCAACAACAATAATAATGGATGACTTCGCGTTTGTACAGCTGCTGCTTCTCGGCGCTTAAAAATGGCGATCTTTTGCGGTCTTGTTATTGTTGTTGGTCTTAACAACTCCGCCCCCCTGCTGACGTAAGCGGTTCTTTCCTCTGGCCCAGTAGAGAGTTGGTGCTAGCCTGGAACCGTTTTTTCTGGCCCCAGAGCCAGTTCTTTGTCAGTGGAAACAGAAAACCCGGTTCCAAACTAAGCACTGGAACTGCTTTGGTGGAAAAGGGGCATTAGATCTGCAAATAAAGACTTAATTGTGCCCAAAACACGCATGAAAATGAAAGGTGACAGGGCTGTCTCTGTTGCCGCTCCATGTCTACGGAACCAATTACCTTCTAATGTTACAAGTGCCTCTTCCATTTTAATTTTCAAATCCCGACTTAAAACTTACCTTTATACTCTGGCTTTTCCTTTGTCTTAACCCCCTTTTCCTGCTCTATTTCTCAAAACTCCTGTGTACTTATATTTGTGGTTTTGTTTATAATTGCGTGTGTTATCCCTTTTCTGTGATTATCTTTCCTTCTTGTTTTATTAACTCTGTACAGCACTTTGGTCAGTTTAAAACTGTTTTTAAATGTGCTTTATAAATAAATATTACTTACTTATCAACTATTCAGTGACGGACACTTGAGTGCAAACTGTTTACAGCAAGTACAGCCTTAAGGCTGTTTAAGGAAGAACATCCACAGCCATCTTTAGTGTTTGTGGTACCATCCACATCAATCTCATGATGATCTTTAGGCTATCCATGTAGGTCCAGCCATCTGAAGGCTTCATGCAGAGATCTACCACACATGGTAGACACAATTCTGGCTTGGAAGCCTTGATCTATTCAGAAGCCTCTAAGGTGGGGTTTACATTAGACCGTATCAGCGGATCATCAGATTAACGTTTTTAAAACGATTCGCGTGCACACAGCAACGCCAATACACGATTCGCGTGCACACAGCAACGCCAATACATGGATACGCTAATCACATGACTAATTAGACGGCACGCAAGTTGAAATGTGTAGTGCGGCTCAGCACTTCCTCCTCAGCGGCTCGGCTTCGTACAGGCATCCTGCACTCCAAATCACTCCGCCCTGAACAGCAAGTGCCCTCTGGAGGGTGCGCACTCCGGCCCTGCGCAGCTCACAGAGCGCGCGAGTGAAGCGCACGAGCAGTGATTCGGGACTGAGCCGCTGTGTGTGTGATCCCAGTGCATATCGGGCATGCGCGTCACTTACCACTTGCAAGTGGAAGGATGGCAAGCCTAAAGACAATCATAACTACACAATGGGCAGTATTTGCATCTTACCATGAACAACATTAAGAATGACAAAGCAAAGAATTATATTCATACTTTTATACTCTTTAATGAAGTGAAGTCCGCGCCGTTTTTCAGCAGTCGCGTCACATGACCAACGTGGCATGACCAACGCCAGCGAATCAGGAAGGTGGATGTCACAGTGACGTTGTCCAATGACGACGTCAGCTAGAGCTCAGCACTGCGTTTCCTTGTATCTCAATGTTTACACAGCACCGGATCAGATACGAACTGGGTTGAATACGTGGGCCCTGACGGATTCAAGTTGTTCCGCCTGTGGAGTCGTTTCCCGGCGTTTTAATGTGAACGGACAGTGCATCCGCGACGAAAACGAGACGGATACGGTCTAATGTAAACACCACCCAAGTGAGAAAAGGGTCAAATGAAGCATTTTTCCGTTTCTGTCTTGCCTTGTTTTATCAAAGACTTCCCTATTTTTCCACCGGGAACCAGTCAATCCTGTAAGATGGAGTGTGCTGCCGCTGACATGTTCATGACACGTCTTTAAATTGAACAAACGTACTATATTACTACGTGAACACAAGCAGAGAGACGCTGTCTGATGATCCACTACATCTGCAGAGAGCGTTATCTGTATAGTCTCTCTCATCAAATCAATCGCTGATCGATGCTCGGCAGCCATTTTGTGTGTTAAATCTGAGGACAGGTCACCTGACAATGGTGCAATGCATCAGAGTTACAGTGATGCAGAAAACAAATTTTATACCCAAAAATACCGACACCAGAAAGCGCTGAGACTCCTTTGCAATGTAGTAGGGATGAGAATCTCTAATGCTAAGGTCACACTTAGCCGGTTGATCCATGAGAAGTGTCACTGGGGCTACCGTGGCCATTCCGTCAAATTTTTTAGGTGGTCCGTCGCATAAATTTGGGCGGAGTAAATATGCAAATGCAGCCAAGGTGGTCATGATAGAAGACGCTGGTAAAACCAATGGTGGCAGTGATGTATAGCGACGTATGGTTTTATGATAACGTGTACGGTTTCCACGACTGCAGTACGGCATAAGCCACACCCCCAGGCAAACTTTTCACTTTCCACAGAATGTTGTTCTGTGAATATTTTAAGTTGCGATGAAATGTTACGGTAACCCTCAGTAGCCCACGTAAGTCTCATATATGCCTCAAGGATGCTCAAACATGCCTTCATGGCTGCAACGGACGAATTTATCTGGCGTTTGACCCACGGCAATTTTCAACACGACGAAACTTTCCAGGGATGGAAGCTAGAGCCCTGCACTCCCGCGGGACCCGCCGCAAAGCAGTGCGGCGCGGGACAAATTTTGAAAGCTCATTGCGGGCGCGGGTGGGACCGGAAGTGCACATATGTGCGCGCGGGCGGGAGCGCACATATGCGGCGCGGGCGGGAGCGGTGATAAGCTGCAGTCCCGCTAACTAAAAACGGGTTTGAAATAAAATTTATAAATTATTTATGTCTATCATATATAATTTGTGCTGGATATTTTATTTGGCATTAATAAAAACATTTTAAGATGCCTAAATTTGCAGAGAGAGTCAGATTGCCAGATTGAGTGAGGAATGGCATCTTAAATTTGCCATTGATCACCCTAATGAGAAATCCTTTGATCACTCTAATGACTCGCAGTTCACACCCAGCTAGCAAGAGAACCATGAGTGAAGTGATTTACTGCTTGCATTAGTCTACAACTCTAATCAGAGAGACAGGTTACACAGTGACAGTAGGCTTGACTCAATGCTATCCCAGAAATCCTTCCTGTAATATGCAAATTTGTCTGTCCAATCAGAGGCGGCCAAATTTGCATATTACAGGAAGGATTTCTGGGATAGCATTGAGTCAAGCCTTCCGTCACTGTGTAACCTGTCTCTCTGATTAGAGTTGTAGACTAACTCAAGCAGTAAATCAATTCACTTCTCTTACTAGCTCTGCTTTGCAATAAAAAAAAAAAAAAAAAAAAACACCATTGGTACAAAGCAAGCCCATTCACTTTTTTATGCTGATCAGAGAATTACAATGGTTTCTCATGTGATAAAAATGTGCGATTCGCGATTAAATATTTTAATTGCTTGACAGCACTAATTATTATTATTATTATTATTAGAGACACTACATGCTGAATTCAGAAACAAGGTAAATAATAACAAACGTGAACGTGAGCTGTAGATATTTATGCTCAAATCCACTCAAAGTAGGGGGCGGGGCACCATCACGCTGTGTCAAGACAAGAACTTTCCTGAGAAATAACGCGAACGTCTGCATCATGCAGGATTTGCGGGCAGGAGCGGGACAAAATATGGCAGGCGCGGGTGGGAGCGGGACTGAAAATCAATTTTTTTGTGGGCGCGAGCGGGACTGAAAGTCATAATTCTTTGCGGGCGCGGGCGGGACTGCACAATGCGGGCGGGACTGAAAAATCCGACCCGCGCAGACCTCTAATGGAAGCCACGCCCTCTAGTGGCTCCTTAGCTCTCACGGATTCTGACAGAAGGGCCCGGAACACGTGCCATTTGACCCCCGGAAGGCTCAAAAATCATCTACCGTGACGTGATTCCGGCTGCGAGACCTCAGCTTAACCTCCTCATGATTTAATTTGATTGAGGAAGTCACAAAACAATTTTATGCACTTTAATACATGACCATTTCTCAATCCTATAACCTCCATCTGGTTGTGATGTTTCATGCACAGATGCAGAAGCTTCACAGGCTGCTTGTTCTTAAACAATATTTCATCTTAAGTGATTCTTAAAAGGATTCCCGTTCTCTCTGGGACGTCTTTGGCACTAGTTACCCCAAATGACGGGTATTACACTGAACATAATCTTCTCTCTTCCTAAACATACCATCACAAGATTTATTTCGTAAACACTCAGGAAGGCTCATCGTATTCCTCTGTTGCATGAAACAGGACGGCTTCCGATGATGTCCTTCAGTGTTCAAACCACTTAATGTTCTATCTGAGAAGGGATTCAACATTTTTATAAAGCTCAAAGTGTCGTTAAAACGCATTCTTACTAGCTTTAAGCCAACATGTGGCTAATGTTCAGCCTACTCAGGCACGAGATCTGAGAGAGTGCTGCTCTGAAGCTAGTAAGACTGATTAGCATGGTGCCTTTTGAGCTGAGGAACTGATTAATCTGTGTGATTAAAGTAGTAATGCCAGCAGCGCTTGCCGTGCGGGATCCGTTTACATAGTAAGTTGCAAATTTTCAAATCACCAATGTAAAGAAGTATGTTCAAGCTTTACAAAAGCTTGGTATTTTATTAGCCTGGGAAATCCCATGCTGCTTTGCACAATCGTTCCGATCTGAAAAGACAGCATGGAAACTATGGTCTAAAGGCTCGCCTGAGTTAGGGAGCCAATCAGAGAGTGGGGAGGGGTGGAAAGACGGTGACGCGTACTACTCGACAAACGGAAGCTTGTAGTTTATTTGGGACTGTTTACGGATCACATTTAACATGGCGGCGAGCGATACGAACCAAACTTTCGATCAAGCTTTAGACACTGTTCTGAATAGTTTAGAGCGAAAGTTTGTTTTAAAACGGCAGTAATCATTCGGTGCCATTGTTTTCCTATTTTTGTTTTGCCTTCTCTTTCCTTCTCTTCTTCGTCGTTCTAATGGCCCTTTTCCACTACCCTTTTTCAGCTCACTTCAGCCCGACACGGCTCGCGTTTCGACTATCTAAGAACAGCACAACTCAGCTCGCTTCAGCCCTGCTCAGCCCCCAAAACTCGCACGGTTTTGGAGTGGGGCTGAAGCGAGCCAAACCGAGCTGAGTGAGGCTAGGGGCGTGAGGAGACACTCCCCTGTGCACTGATTGGTGAGGAGGAGTGTCCTCACATGCCCACACACGCCCCGCGAGCATGCTGGGATCTGTAAACACCGTAAACCCGGAAGAAGGATAATTACGAGAATTATGAAGCCTTATGCGCCTCGCCTCATCTATACGCTCTTGCCAGTATCTGTTGGCGTTGTCGGCGACAACAAGCCACAGCACCAAGACCAGCAACACTAACGACTCCATGTCCTCCATGTTTATTGTTTACTATCCGGGTCGTGAGACTACCGCTTAAAAGGTCACTGATGTCACTGTTTGCGCCGCCTAACGACATCACCTGACGTCCACCCACTTTCGCTAACTCCATCCAATGTGTCCACCCACTTCCAGTCAGCACGGTTCAGCACGGTTGTAGTCGAAATGCAACTCCAACAGCCCCGCTCAGCTCGACTCAGCACGGCATGGCTCAGTCCAACTCAGCCACGTTAGTAGTGGAAAAGCGGCATAACTATGTCACCGGGTACAACTGCCATGATTGGCCATGGGCCATGATTGGCCATACGCCAAATGATAGACATTCGCAACGTCCAATAAACGGCCGTTGACAATCGTAAACCACACCTCCCCTACGAGAAATTCAATAGGCGAATTCCAGACCATATTTCACTTGTGATATGGTCTGGTGTTAACCAGACTAGTATTTTATAGGGAAAAAACCCCTGAATTTTCAGAAGATGCACTCAGATTTGCACGATACTGATTACTTTTGACATGCCAATCTTTTCTGAATGTTGACTGTGAAACTGCCGGGCGTGGCCATGTTGGATTTTGGTCGAAAGCCGATGGCGTGCTACCCCTGTGATGTTAGACTCTAGCTTGCTTTCTACTGGTCGACACCGGCCGAAATCCATACCAGAGGTTGGGAACAATCATGACCCCTGGTGGGCCTTTTCGTGTTAATTTTGCTCAAACCGGAAGCTGGCCAGAGACAGCGGAAGTCCTAGTCACGGTCAATAGATGTATATCCTTCCATGGAAAACAATAAAAATATTGGATTCTGTAGGATAGAGGGAGGAAAAAAAAAAAAGACGGTTCAGGGATATTAATCATATTGTTTTAAAGAAGTCAAATTTGATTAGAAATATGTAATACATGTGAAAAGTAACGTGTGGACCTGTGCTGCCACCTTTTGCCTTGTTGCGCCATCACATGCAATAAGAGGCGTTTGTATGCCAATTAGATGAGTTGTAGAGAAGAGAATACAGTCAGAGAGGACTGATTTAACACTTTAATAGCAATCTACGTAGATTGTTATAATCCTTAACGATCTTTAGTTGGGTTTGAATGATTCGGTACGATGGCCAGCAAAGTAACTACAATCAACAGTTCTGGTCGTGCCATTGCTCAGGTGTTGAAATTGATTTGAGTAGTTTACGCCGTCTCACTATGCAAATAATGGAATTACATTTCAAAATAAATAAAAAAAATACTGGAGCAAAAGGTTATTTTTAAACTCTGAGCAATTGACAGATGTTTTGGGCACAAGAATTGCTCCTGAAGGTGCTTTACTTTACTTTCTCGAGATGGTCGTATACTGCTGGATGTGGCCAAATAAGGTTTAAAAACAAATAAATTCAAAAACCCGAAAATTTCAAAACAGCTGTAACTTTTGTTCTTTTTACCCTCGTGGGGAAAATAAAACCGGTTCTGAATTCAGAACTTCATACTCTCTCTTTTGATATGCCACACTCCTTGATCACAACTAGATTTAAAAATGGCCCGTCATTGCTAATTAAAGTGCGTGTGTGTGAGAGAGAGTGTAACCCTCTCTCTCTTTCTCCTTTTACCACAAACTTTTAGTCTGACTCAAATAACACCACAACTAAGTGTTCGTTTTTCTCCAGAAAGGCTGAAGTGAAGATATTCATCCTACACAGCAACAGAAAGCAGAAAACAAACAGATGGATAAACAGATAGCTTGAGAGAAAACCCAGACTGGTTGTTCTTTCTGACGCACTTAGCAGATCAGCTGTTGATCATCTTACAGCATCACGTTACACAGACACAGAGCTGTGCTGAGAAAGAGACATACCAACAATGTCGTGTGTGCACGGTTACTACAGTAACAGCGTCCCACAGTAACCAGGGCAGGAGCTAGACAGACACAAGGACTGCTGATGGGCCAAAAGGGGTGTGAGGTGAGAGCCAAACACAAACTGTTAAACACTTCCATCACTCGGGCCAAATTTCCACTTGGTACAGGATACGACGGCAGACCGAGTCAGGCCTTCTGATGAGCTCCATCGTGGGCTGGAGCATGCCATTCTGCCACTACTGGCAAAACCTCTAGATTTCCAACTTTAGATTCTCAACTGTCTAAGCACTCAACCAACTAGAATGGTAAGCCTAAATAACGAGGTAAAATTGGCAAAGAAAGAAATACGGAAAAAAAAAAATCCTGTTTTTAACTCCTATAGCTGTAGCTGGTAAAGTGTTAACTATAAACTGTTTATTCATCAATGAAGTACCCTATACAATTTAATGTTCTTATGAGGCATGTAATGATGCATCACGATACAAATTTCTGACGATTCCAACTGAAATGAAATGTATTGTGATTATCAAGCAGCTGTGTAATCGTAGTTTTAGCTGTAATTGCATTGTTTAGACAGCGGAGGGCCCAATAACACACAACTGTGGGATTGCACGTGACTTCACCTTAGGCAGAAGTCACACAGCTCTAACGAGTTGTGTGATTGAACAAATAAATTCAAGAAATTAGAACTTTAAAGAGGGCGGCACGGTGGTGTAGTGGTTAGCGCTGTCGCCTCACAGCAAGAAGGTCCTGGGTTCGAGCCCCGGGGCCGGCGAGGGCCTTTCTGTGTGGAGTTTGCATGTTCTCCCCGTGTCCGCGTGGGTTTCCTCCGGGTGCTCCGGTTTCCCCCACAGTCCAAAGACATGCAGGTTAGGTTAACTGGTGACTCTAAATTGACCGTAGGTGTGAATGTGAGTGTGAATGGTTGTCTGTGTCTGTGTGTCAGCCCTGTGATGACCTGGCGACTTGTCCAGGGTGTACCCCGCCTTTTGCCCGTAGTCAGCTGGGATAGGCTCCAGCTTGCCTGCGACCCTATAGAAGGATAAAGCGGCTAGAGATAATGAGATGAGAACTTTAAAGAAATTAGAAATTAATTCAAGAAATTAAAAAAAAATCTTTTACAGGTGGCTGAAAACTAAAGCAAAGAGAAGCAAATGAAGGAAATACAAATGTTCATAAAGTTTAAGAAAAAGACTTATTCATTATTAACTTTTTCATTTTAATAAAAGGAATATTTCAGTAGCCCTGTGATGACCTGGCGACTTGTCCAGGGTGTACCCCACCTTTCGCCCATAGTCAGCTGGGATAGGCTCCAGCTTGCCTGCGACCCTGCAGAACAGGATAAAGCGGCTAGAGATAATGAGATGAGAATATTTCAGTTAACGGGCCATTATATTTCACTCCAACCTTTACAAATGTCGGTAAATAATTATCGTTGGTTATCAAGAACATGAAACAAAAGGGGTTGTTTTATTTAACAAAAAGAATATTTAAGTTGATAAAGAAAAGGAAAATAAAAAATGATCCATGTTTTTGGAATAAAATTTTCTTCATTTTAATTTTTTTTTTCCTCTCCCAAAGATATTGTGGGAAAACTGAATCATGAACCCAATACCGTGAATCGAATTGAACGGATCATTACGTGCCAAATTTCTTATATCTTTTTAATTCATTATATTATGTTGGCTTACTTTTGTGTCACCTGATTGGGAGGCACTTTTTCCTTTTAATTGTTTCTTCGAGTGTTTAGGGACAACGTTTTTTTTTTTTTCTGGCAGTTACTAGATTCTAGGCCCGGGGGGTGGGGATGGAATGTGTCAGCCCTGCGATGACCTGGCGACTTGTCCAGGGTGTACCCCGCCTCTCGCATATAGTCAGCTGGGATAGGCTCCAGCTTGCCTGTGACCCTGTAGTACAGGATAAGCAAGGCAAGGCAAAATTTATTTATATAGCGCATTTCTTACTTAGAAAGCAATTCAATGTGCTTAACAGAATAAAAAGAATTAAAATAACAAAAAAAGTAAACCTAAAATTAGAAGGTCTCATCTCATTATCTGTAGCCGCTTTATCCTGTTCTACAGGGTTGCAGGCAAGCTGGAGCCTATCCCGGCTGACTACGGGCGAAAGGCGGGGTACACCCTGGACAAGTCGCCAGGTCATCACAGGGCTGACACATAGACACAGACAACCATTCACACTCACATTCACACCTACGGTCAATTTAGAGTCACCAGTTAACCTAACCTGCATGTCTTTGGACTGTGGGGGAAACCGGAGCACCCGGAGGAAACCCACGCGGACACGGGGAGAACATGCAAACTCCGCACAGAAAGGCCCTCGCCGGCCACGGGGCTCGAACCCGGACCTTCTTGCTGTGAGGCGACAGCGCTAACCACTACACCACCGTGCCGCCCAGCAAAAAGCATCTGAAAACAATTTTGTCTTCAGTTTGGTTTTAAAACTAGAAACAGTTTGGGCTTTCTTAATATCCAGTGGGAGCTTGTTCCAGAGTCTAGCCACATAGCAGCTAAAAGCTGCTTCACCACTACCAGAGTTCACAAAAAGGTTGGGCTAAATTAAAATTTTCCTGTGACCTAAGGGCTCTAGATTGAGTATGGATTTGACACGTCTGCTAAATAGCTTGGTCCCAACTCATTTAGCGCTTTAAAAACCAACAGCAGAACCTTAAAATCAATTCTATCAAGATACAGGAAGCCAGTGGAGGGACCTCAGGATGGGCGTAATGTGGTCATATTTTCTTCTTTTTGTTAGGACTCCGGCTGCAGTGTTTTGTATCAGTTGAAGACACTTAATGATTTTTTTCCGCAAGGCCTGTTAAGAGGTCGTTGCAGTAGTCAATTCTGTTTGACACAAAAGCGTGCACCAGCTTTTCAAGGTCATTTACTGACATGAAATCCCTTAATTTAGCAACATTTTTCAAGTGATAAAATGCTGACTTGGTAACCGCTTTTATGTGCTTATTAAAATTAAGGTCGTTGTCAAGAATGACACCAAGATTTTCTCCATAATCTCGTGCTTTAAGTCCCTTTTGCTCTAGCAGTGCAGCTATCCTGAGTCTCTGATCTTTTTTCCCCAAATATGATCACTTCAGTCTCATCTGTGTTTAGCTTTAGGAAGTTGTGTGACATCCATTCGTTAATTTGGTCAAGACAGAGGTGAAGGGACTCAAGGGGGGGTGTCATCATTAGGTGATAGGGCCAGATAGAGTTGCGCATCATCGGCATAACTATGGTAACAAAAAAAAAAAAAGTCATCCTTAATGATTTGACCAAGTGGAAGCATGTAGAGGTTGAATAAAAGTGGACCAAGGATCGATCCTTGGGGGACTCCACATGTCAGGGACCTTAATGTGGAGACATAGTTGCCGATGGCAACATGGAAACATCTATCCTGTAGGTAGGATCTCAGTCAACTGAGGACCATGCCGGAGAAACCAACCCAGTGCTCTAGGCGATGCAGTAATATGCCATGATCAACAGTATAAAATGCTGCGCTGAGGTCAAGTAGCACCAGAACAGAGGTTTTACCTGCGTCAGTGTTTAGGCGGATGTCATTAACAACTTTAATAAGAGCTGTTTCTGTGCTATGATTCGCTCTGAAGCCAGACTGGAACTTGTCGAAGCAGTTATTTGATGTTAAAAATGTAGTCAATGGATTAAAAACTATTTTCTCAATAATCTTCCCGATAAAAGGTAGATTGGAGATGGGTCTATAATTGTTTAGAGCTGAGACATCTAAAATACTCTTCTTAAGTCGTGGCTTTACAACTGCTGTTTTGAGACACTGGGGGAAAATACCTGTTTGCAGTGATGTATTAACAACCTGCAATACATCAGGTATAATAAGGTGAAGCACAGATTTTAGAAAGCTAGTAGGCATAATGTCAAGTTCAGATGTGGAGGAACTAAGATTAAGTATAGTCTTATCGAGAGTTCCCTTATCATCTCATCTCATCTCATTATCTCAAGCCGCTTTATCCTTCTACAGGGTCGCAGGCAAGCTGGAGCCTATCCCAGCTGACTACGGGCGAAAGGCGGGGTACACCCTGGACAAGTCGCCAGGTCATCACAGGGCTGACACATAGACACAGACAACCATTCACACTCACGGTCAATTTAGAGTCACCAGTTAACCTAACCTGCATGTCTTTGGACTGTGGGGGAAACCGGAGCACCCGGAGGAAACCCACGCGGACACGGGGAGAACATGCAAACTCCGTTCCCTTATCAATAAGGCTAAAATTTGACATTATAGACACCTCTCTTAGGAGGTGATATGTGGACATATTACTTGCAACTGAACCGTTATGTGCTTGCTTATTGTGGCTACAGATAGTGGCTGGATGGGCGGATTGGATGGATGGAAGGATGGGATGGATGGAATGATGGGATGGGATGGATGGACAGGTGGATGGATGGATGGATGGATGGATGGATGGATGGAATTATGGGATGGGACAGATGGATGGATGGATGGATGGATGGATGGATGGATGGGATGGGATGGATGGACAGATAGACAGATGATGGATGGAAGGATGTGATTGGATGGATGGATGAATAGATGGATGGATTTAAAAAAATTAAATAAATTTTTTTTTAAAAAGGAAAGAATGATAGCTTTTTGGAAGTTTTTTTTTAATTTTGAATTTACACTCGTAGAATAAATTTACAGTTTGTATTTTCCCCCATTTAAAAAAAAAAAGCTTCAGTTAAAAATAATTTTAAGGCTTCGAAAAAACTGTACGGATATTAATATTGGCCGATTCAAAGGGTTTCGATAACAGTATTGACAAAGAAAAAGTGGCATTGTGCCATCCATTATGTAGCTTGTAGTGTAGTTCGCTTTCGACAGCTTTAATATAGTTGAACTACATTTTCTGTAGAGCGGCCAAACTTATAGCTCAACTGAGTACATGTGAAACGCCCTTGGCCAATTCTGCTGAGACAGCGTCCGAGCGACATGTCCTACCTGTTCTAGATATTCATTTCAGACAATGAGCAGAGCACAATCCAGGCTTAAAAAAGGGAATATGAATGGAATGAGGCCTGGTGCCAGTAAACAGCATTCAGGGAAGGGGGAAAAAAAACCCAATGAAAACATATTTAATATGAGCACAGGATGTGAACAAGCTCACGAGCCCATTTAAGATGCCATATCTCAAAATGAAGCTGCTGCTGTTGGAAGCCTTTAATAAACATTGACAATTGATAACATTTGGATTTATAATCTTTATAATCTTAATAAGAGCTGAGTAATAACACTTTTTTTTCACGGTGCGGTTTCCATCAAATCCTGCGCTCTGATTGGCTGGCGAGTGGGTCTGTATCCTACGATACAGACCCCAGTTATGGACCTCTGGCGACTCGCTCGTTCACAAGAAGAAACATAGTAGAATTTTTTTTGTCAACATTTATCTTTTTTTAATAAGATTTATTTATAAGATTATCAAAAATCTTATAAATTTTTGCCAGCATTTCTCAGGAGAATAGCATTAATTTTACAGCATGGATAGCGATAACGAGTGTTCACAGCGAAAGCGAGTTTTACTCCCCTGAGGAAGAAGAAATAAAAGAGAACATTTCAGGAGAAAGCTAAAAACCTCTAACTGTTGCTAACGCCGAGCAAAAACATGGCTGAATCCTGAATGACTCCTATTTGTATAAATAGGGGACTACATAGGCGGCAAAATGTAGTTTTTTTCCTACCATGGAAGTGCACTTGTATACCGAGGAGGAAGCCATTTGCATTACAGCCGTGAATGAGGATTCAAAATGGCGGCTCGGTTTTCCCTTTCGGGCGCTCTCGTTTTCTGTTAGAATTTGGTAAAGAAAAAATATATTATTTACCAGCTTAAGGTCGGTCCGTATGGTGAAATACCGTGACCTCGGCCTTGAATACTGACCTCGGCCCAGAGGGCCTCGCTCAGTACTTTCAAGACCTCGGTCACGATATTTCACGATACGGACCTCCCAGCTGGGAAATAACATTATATATGTACCGTATTTTTCGGACTATAAGTCGCACTTTTTTTCATGGTTCGGCTGGCCATGCGACTTATACTCCGGTGCGACGTATATATATATATATGTTGCATTTTTAAAAATAACTCTCCTTCCAAGATGAACTTTATTCTTCGTCTCTGATGTTATGGTGTTAATGGTCTGAATAACGTTTAATGTTTTTACCTGATATGACGTTAACTGGCAGGCGCACTTTCTGCCTGTTTTTTTCTCTGAGCGGTTGTTGTTTTTTTTCACTAGACGGTTGTTTTTACTACTGTACCTGTCTTTGGAGATGATATACCTATAGCCTACTTGGCCTCTGATTTGATTAAATAAAATTCGACAAAAATGAAGAATGACACTCCTCGATGATGACTACAGCTTTAATAACAAAGATGAAAGAGCCATGGGGCGATAATAAGCCCTACCGGTAAAAATATTCTAAAAGCAAACTGATTAATGCATCAGTAATAGCCTACTAATATTAGTTATAATAATAATCTAGGCTATTAGTAATAACGATAGTGATAGTATTAAAGATAGTAGTAGATATTTAAAATAATCAGACTAGGCTACTTACAGGGCAAAGGGCGTGTTATCACTGCTCAGCTGTTCGTTTATTAAATAAACAATGCAGTCGGGCAGTAACCACGCGCCGCTTATCAGATAGAATCACAGATTCTATGGATAGAATAACCCTTCAAAAAAGTGCGACTTGTAGTCCGGTGCAACGTATATATTTTTTTCGTCTTCAAAACGCATTTTTTGGCTGACGCGACTTAAACTCCGGAGCGACGTATAGTCTGGAAAATACAGTATGTAGTTAGGATTCGGTCATGTGATTGATGCAAGACAGTTAACTGTTAACAGCAGACAGCGATATATGAGCCCTGCGTGTTGCGTGCATGCCTGTGTGTGTACTGACATGCGTATATTTGAGTACGTGTGCATCAGTCGACTTATACAGTTTTAGAGATGATCTGTTTATACACAAGCCTGCTTGGTTATGAAAGTGTATCTTTTTATATACATGTTTCTACAGAGACCGTGTGTGTGTGTGTGTGTGTGTGTGTGTGTGTGTGTGTGTGTGTGTAATATGTTACAGTTTACTGCAGGGGTCTTCAATCCCATCCACAAAGGGCCAGTGTGGCTGCAGGCTTTCATTCCAACCAAGCAGGAGCTACACCTGATTTCACTTGTTTAATCATTTCACCCTCGTCTCCAGTCAACAATCAAGTGAGCCTCCAATTTGGCTGTAATGAAAGCCTGCAGCTACACCGGCCCTTTGCGGATAGGATTGAAGACCCCTGGTTTACTGTAACAGACACACTGCTTTACATGAATTTGCACTGAAGTGTGTGTGAAATCTCACCATTTTGCCCCGCTGCTGTGAGGATCGTGTTTCCCGGAGCGTGAAGACGTTACCACACACTGAGATCTCCCTCCACACGCCGGGTTTGGAGTCCTCGGTGAAGCCATTACGTGGGTGCATCACTAATACACCGTTCGTCGTCAGGCCGTCCATCTGTCCGTCTGACGTTCTCCATTTTGCTGCTTTCTCCTGGAAGACGAGAAGTGGTGTAGCTAAAAATGGGAATCCTAAAGTCACACCACAGTAAACCCACAGTGACAGGCAGCAACAAACACAGCATATAAACCACACTCCTCGGGGTGTTGGTTTTTGTTACCTCGCCCATGACGGAGTAGGGGTAGTATCTCACTTGGCTGCGACAGCCAGCAACTAGTTGGAGACACAACAACTGCGATAAAATATGCAAATTAGCAACAATTTTTCACTTGGAATCACACTGAATTGACATTTGCATACATTTTACCGCAATTGTTGTGTCTCCAACTAGTCGCAGGCCGTCGCAGCCCGGCTTTCCCTCGGCAGGCAGGGAGGTAGAGGAAGCCTCACGGAAACTGACTTGAGAAGGGTTCGCGACGGCTTTGCGACACCAGCGACGCATTTGCGGGTATTTTGAGAGAAATTTTGTCGCACAAATTTTTTGAACATGTTCAAAATTTCAGCGACGAAGGAGCGACACTTTGCGACTCATGCGAGGAAACTGAGAAGCCCCGCGAATGACGTTTGCAATTTGTCGCAGCCCAGTGAGATACTGGCTTAAGCGGGGTGAGGTACTGTAATCAGTGCAGTTTGTTTGTGTGTATGTGTGTCTGTTAACAATCTAGCGTCTAGACGGTTGCACTGACTGACTTCAAATTTTCAGTGTAGATGGGCAATGGTCTGTAAATCACCTGATTAAATTTTGGGGGTAATCGGGTCAAGGTCACCGGAAAGGTCAACCTTTCGGTCAAAATAACATTTTCCAGTATAACTCAAAAACGGTTGCCGATAGACAGATGTTTACTATAATGAGCAGACAGGAACTCCCATATGGCCTTTCATTTGGCACCATGATCTGTGACCTTGAAAGGTCAAACTCAAGGTCACGGATTTTCAAAGGCCTGTAACTTGAAATCGGTTG
The DNA here is from genome assembly GCF_027579695.1 of Neoarius graeffei. Taxonomy (NCBI): domain Eukaryota; kingdom Metazoa; phylum Chordata; class Actinopteri; order Siluriformes; family Ariidae; genus Neoarius; species Neoarius graeffei. The sequence goes on along the minus strand of NC_083579.1, from coordinate 11,942,598 downwards.
ATGGTAGACAGATATTTACCCTTATCAACTTACAGGAAGTGCCATACGGGCTTTCATTTGGCACCTTTGACCTTGAGTGACCCTGAAAGGTCAAACTGAAGGTCATGGGTTTTCAAAGGGCTATAACTTTAAAATGGTTCATGATAGTCAGATGTTTACCATTATCAACGTATAAGAAGTCCCATATGGGCTTTCAGTTGCTGCCGTGACCTTTGACCTTGAATGACTTTGAAATGTCAAACTCAAGGTCATGGATTTTCATCGCACTAGAACCTGACAGCTGCTGATTGAGAAACATTAACAACATATAGGTATGAAATAAGTGCTGCCGGGCAAGGTTTATGTTGCCTGGCAACACCTTTTTTTTTTTTTTTAATATCTAATCTTTCCCAAGTGACAGACTTCAAGACGCACACCACTCTACCGGTACGTAATCTCACTCTGCAGAAGCAACGTCATTAGATCCCCCTTGGAAAAAGCCTGCCTCCTGCTGTGTTTAGGAATGGGACCTACTGTTATCTCCTCATGTTACAATAAAAGCCACAGCAGCAAGCAATACTGGGCACAGCACGGCGTTTTTAAAATCAGGACAAGCACTCGACTCTATACAGTAGGCCTGCGCGATAACGGAGAATCATTTCCAATTATGGTATTTTGCTCAATATTGAAACTCAGTCAACCTAGAAACATAACATTTTAAATTTAAAAAAAAAAAAACAGCCTTCTCTATTATATTACACGACAGACTGTACTGTTATAAGAAAATAACGATGCACAGCGAAATCCATTATTATTATTTATTTTTTATATAACCACATGGTCTGGACTGTGTTATTCCACGCACACCACAGCGATTTGCCAAAGATTACAGCATTTCATTTATTACTGAATGACACCCAGTATATTTTAAAGGTTTAAAGTTAGGTCCAGAGCTTTTTTTAAATTTTATTTTCTTTCTTTTTCTATTTTCATTTATTTATTTATTTTTTTCCTGTGTGTTTGTGTAGTTTGATGTTTGTTTGAGGGTTTTGTCCGCCGGTTGTAGTGTAGCTCCAGACCCAGTTTTGGGCGTCGGTTCCCTCCAGACCTTGGTTCGCTGTGGGCGATGCCTGCGCTCCCAGCTGTGGACTGCAGTGAGCCTGTTGCTCATTTTACATCGTGGTTGTCCAGCGCTCTGTGCTTTAACGCTTGGCGTGATGTTCCGAGCGATGTTGCTCGGTGGCGTCGCAGCGGCTGTGCAGACGGTTTGGGACACACCAGCGCTCTGCGTGGTGGAGCTTCTGTGCTCGCTTTGTGGATCCATGGCGTGGTGTTTGAGCGATGTTGCTGGCGGCGTGATGGCGGCGGTGCTGGAGATGTGGGACTCGTTTTCGTGCGCCTTTTGGTGGGACTGTGGCTGCTACACCACGGGAATTACATCCTGACCCCTACTCGGTGGACTTTTTACTTTTTATATATTTTTTTTATTATTATTATTTATTATTATTTTTATTTATTTTTTTCTTTGTCTATAATTGTAAAGCGTCCTTGGGTTTCTTGAAAGGCGCTATATAAATTTAACATTATTATTATTATTATAGATTTAACGCTGTGGAAAGTCCAAGAGACAAGTTAGCTCGTATTCTCACCTACATTATAGCCGCAATTATTCTATCCACAGTCACTGGATATGAGCAATCGTGTGCTCTGATTGGCTACTCTACTACTAGGATATCAACTCGTATACCGTGAGTAGAGAAAAACAAAACGGCAGACTGCGTTTCTGAACGAAATAACAAGTCTAGTCGAAAACAAAGCCCCAAAAAATAAAAAGCAACAAAACATGGAATGAAAGTGTTTGATGGTAAGAATGTATTTTTTCTTGCCAAGAATTATTGCATTTTTCACAAATTGCTCCTGTCGTTTCGCCAGTTTGCTTACATCTTAAGCGGAAATTATTTTGTCGGATGTTTTGTATAAAAGTTATTTATTGAATTTGCAAAAAATAAAAATGCTCCGTTTACCAAAAATAAAAAAAAATATCTAAAAAATTTAAAATTAAAATAAAACAAAAACGCTCTGTTTATCAAATTAGAGGTGGCACGGCGGTGTAGTGGTTAGCACTGTCGCCTCACAACAAGAAGGTTCTGGGTTCGAGCCCAGCAGCTGACGAGGGCCTTTCTGTGTGGAGTTTGCATGTTCTCCCCGTGTCTGTGTGGGTTTCCTCCGCAGTCCAAAGACATGTGGTTAGGTTAACCTGGGGCAGCCTTGGGCTGAAGTGCCCGTGAGCGAGAGACCTGACCCCCAACGGCTCCCTGGGTGCTGTAGCGTAGCTGCCCATTGCTCTGGGTGTGTGTGTGTGCACTCATTGCTCGTGTGTGTGTTCACTGCTTCAGATGGGTTAAATGCAGAGAGGAATTTCACTGTGATTAAGTGTACGCTGTTGTTCTAAAATCCAGTGAATGTGGATAGAATAAAACAGTTATTCTACTCAACCTCGTCGTACACGGCTATCAGCTCACATACGACTCGATTTCGTGGAATAACTTAATTATAAACGGCCTTTTATTATTAGAGTCTTTGTGATACAAGTCCTTGTGTATGAGCTGTTACTAAGGCTGCAACGATACATTAGGCCACAATACGATACGTATCACGATATTAGGGTCACGATACGATACGTATCGCGATACACAATGATACACGACAAACTGGTGTGAAAATGTCAAAAATGACATTTTTAATATGAATCAACAATAACACCATACATTTATGCAGACATTACAGTGTATGAGAAATGATGAGCGATCAGCCGACAAACAGATAATAACACATCCTTCATCTGTTTACATAAAAGGGTGACTTCTTACCATGCTTACAGTTCTTACTAAATACCAATATATCAGCAATGCATGCACATTACATGCAGTGTGTGGAATAATCCACTGTACATATGCAGAGATTGGACTCACCAACTGACTTAGCTGGACTAAAACAGACTAGTTGATTAAAGCACCATTTGCACAACAGCATCTGTCTTTCAAAAACAAACTAATAACGAAGCTACCTCGTGTATTAGCAACACGTGCCAACGTCAATGTTACCAAACGATCTGATTGGCTACGGACAGAACCGAATGCACACGGAAGCGCACGATCTACTGCGCAAGCGCGAATACCTCGGACACGGTATTGAAACTGCCCCGCACGTAAAAGTTGATCACTCTGAACTTAGTAGCTTATCATCGTTAGCATATTGACTACGGTCACACACGGACTGGCCATTGGGAGTAGCGGGAGTTTTCCCGGTGGGCCGGTGGTTCAGCGTGGGCCGGTGGAGAAAAAAACAAAACAAAACAGAAACTGTTAACATTGCTTATCATATTAAAGGCCAGCGCGCAACTGTTTTTTTTTTTTCCGCTGGCCCACACTGAACCACCGGCCCACCGGGAAAACTCCCGCTACTCCCGATGGCCAGTCCGTGTGTGAGTACGGTGTATGATAAATTGATTGCAGGACTTAATTGTTACCGTGTTCGAAATGACGAGAGCGGCATATGTCAATTTCCCAAATGTTTCCAAATAAATACCCACCTTTCGTGTCATTTCGACGATCACGCCCGACTATAATTGTTTTGAGTATAATATAGTCTCTACATGCGGAAAATGAGTTAGTATCGTCATGTATCACGATTCGTTTTGGCCGGCGATACATATCGTATCGTGGCGAAAGTATCGCGATGCATTGGTGAATCGTTGCACCCCTAGCTGTTACTGTAGAAACAATAGCATTTAGCACAAGTGCATTAATAGAAACCCATTGTTAATCTTTTACAGCCAGGAATTACCGGTGCTGTTCTGTTAAAACAAGATGAACTGTGAGCTACTGCTCATTTACGTATCCCTCGCTCTCGCTTATATCAGAACGCAAGCAATCGAAGGAATAGGACACTTATTATGAATGCTGACTTCGACAAATAATTAACCCTGAAACAAGTAAGTAAAGAGCAGTGTTCTCCCCAGGGATTTCAAATAGCATCCTGGTAAACTGTCATTTTGCTTCTTGAAACAGCATCAAAATCCACCCTATTCAGTCGGTAAACAGGAAGTCGATGTGCAACAGACCTGAAAACGGTATACACGGTATAGAACCCCAGGCTGAAGCTCGGTACCAAATATCAAGCAGTTGTGATTTGTAGTTGCTGAGAAAAGTGTTACGAAAATTTTGTAAATCCAAGCTATATATTTCGTAAATACATTCAATCGGTAAACAGGAAGTCGACGTGCGACAAACCTGAAAACGGTAGACACGGTATAGAACTCCAGGCTGAAGCTCGCTACCAAATATCAAGCAGTTGTGATTTGTAGTTGCTGAGAAAAGTGCTACGAAAATTTTGTAAATCCACGCTATATGTTTCGTAAATACATTCAGTCGGTAAACAGGAAGTCGACGTGCGACAAACCTGAAAACGGTGTACACGGTATAGAAACCCAGGATGAAGCTCGGTGCCAAATATCAAGCAGTTGTGATTTGTAGTTGCTGAGAAAAGTGTTACGAAAATTTTGTAAAATCCACGCTACAGGTTTCGTAAATACATTCAGTCGGTAAACAGGAAGTCGACATGCAACAGACCTGAAAACGGTATACACAGTATAGAAACCCAGGGTGAAGCTCGGTACCAAATATCAAGCAGTTGTGATTTATAGTTGCTGAGAAAAGTGTTACGAAAATTTTGTAAATCCACGCTATATGTTTCGTAAATACATTCAGTCGGTAAACAGGAAGTCGACGTGCGACAGACCTGAAAACGGTATACATGATATAGAACCCCAGGCTGAAGCTCGCTACCAAATATCAAGCAGTTGTGATTTGTAGTTGCTGAGAAAAGTGTTAGGAAAATTTTGTAAATCCACGCTACAGGTTTCGTAAATACATTCAGTCGGTAAACAGGAAGTCGACATGCGACAGACCTGAAAACGGTGTATATACGGTATAAGCTGAAGTTTGGTACCAAGTGGCTATGATTTGTGGTTGCTGAGAAAAAGGGTGTTTCTGTCGGACAGAGGTAAACCAGTATACCCCACCCACCCCACCCCCTTTTGGAGCGTGGGTATAATACACATCTTCTGACCAGTCAGATTGGAGAATTCAGCTGTGCTGTGGAATAAAAAGCCTCTATTCATTCAAAAGGACAAATCAGATTACGATTGCTGCTGGATGTGTTTTCATGAATATAAACATCTTTACCCAGGCAGCTGAAAGGAGAGCTTGTGTTGTAAATGCACCAGAGTCGGAGAACTTCGAAACTCAGCAATATTGGAGCCAATTATGTTGAACTGACTGAGGGAGTATGATGATGATGATGATAGAAACAGCCATACTATACCGTGATTATCCTGCTTTGTGTCACAATACACTTTAAAATATTTAATGCGCAGACGGTTCGGCTCCTGGTTCAGAAGTTTATTTATACGGGTAGCCAAGAGTCTATAGCGCTCCAGTGTCCTTGACTACGCCCATTATCCTAAAGTGCACACTTTCCACCACCCCATTCCTCTGTTCCATCCAGGGCAAAATGAGAAAACTGTCACATCTGGTGAGTGAGGAATAACACCGAGACCCTGAGCTCAATCCAGCTCGGACTCGATTAGAAAGTACGTGCACTTTTAAAGGGCCCAGGAGACACTTCCCTTAAAACAGCTTCTCCTGCACTGCACATTTAATGTACATATTTAATGACGAAGGCTGTCTTTTCTGCTCGTGTGTCAGTTTCGGTGTCTCCTTACCCCGAGGAAGATGTTTTTGGAGGAGTCGAAGCCAGCGGCATAGATGCGGGCCGTGTAGGGCGGGGTTCGCTGGCACATGATGCGGCAGGCGAAGCGTGAGATGGTGCTCTGGACGGTCTGCGTGTCCGAGTTACTCTGGCTGCCAGGGACGGTGTCCGTCACCACGAAATCTATTGGACTTTCTGTGGAACGACCGATCTGAGGACAAAGAGAACCAGACAGGTTTTGATGTCGCACACTGCAATTTACTACACTTTTTTAGATTTACTTTCCAAAAAGAAATGCATTCTTTTCTATAATGGACAGGAATTACGCTTCACACCCTGCCCTTCCTATCTTGTGTGTGCCCCTACAGATGACTCGCCTTGTTCGTCTTATTTTAAACCCAAAGTAAACACTTCCACAGTCGCACACGGTTCTCCACCCAGTAACACACTGGGACTTTGAAACAACGGTCTTGATTACAGTTAGAAAGAAACCATGTAGTGGAATCTTCCTGGTTTAAACCAGATGAAGAAAGCAGGGCCAGTTTCGAGATATTCCATTGCTCGTGCAGTCGTGTGCAAATCTGTATCAAACCCCTACGGTGCAGTGGAACACTCAGGAAGCAGTAACACACAAGGCATTATATGAATTCTGGTACTGGGAGCTTTGTTTCATCACAACCTTCATTTTCAACATTAATGCAATTCATTCATCATCCCTGCTGGGTATGTAAAGATGTGTGCGTGTGTACCTGGAACATGTCTGTATTGCTGTCGTGATTGTACTCTACCACCACAGTCTGAGCTCGGGAAAGCGTGTAGGAGATACTGTGCTGGTCCTTGTTACTTATGGCCTGAAAGAGAGAGAGCGAGATAGAGAGAGAGTGAATATATGTGTGTGTGTGTGTGTGTGTGTGTGTGTGTGTGTGTGTGTGTGTGTGTGTGAGAGAGAGAGATTGTGTGAGAGTGTGTTTTTGAGAGTGCGGTCGAGAGCGCAAGAGAGAGAACGTGTGTGAGAAAGCAAGAGAGAAAGAGTGAATGTGTGAGAAAGCAAGAGAGAGACAGATAGAGTGAATGTGTGAGAGAGAGAATGTGTGAGAAAGCGAGAGAGAGAGAGAGAATGTGTGTGAGAAAGCAAGAGAGAGACAGAGCGAATGTGTGAGAGAGAATATGTGAGAAAGCGAGAGACACAGATAGAGCGAATGTGTGAGAGAGACAGAGAGAATGTGTGTGAGAAAGCAAGAGAGACACAGAGTGAATGTGTGAGAGAGAGACAGAGAATGTGTGAGAAAGCGAGAGAGATGGAATGAATGTGAGAAAGCGAGAGACACAGATAGAGCGAATGTGTGAGAGAGACAGAGAATGTGTGTGAGAAAGCAAGAGAGAGACAGAGAATGTGTGTGAGAAAGCGAGAGAGAGACATGGAGTGAATGTGTGTGAGAAAGCGAGAGAGAGACACAGATGGAGCAAATGTGTGAGAAAGCGAGAGAGAGAGACAGAGAATGTGTGAGAAAGCGAATATGTGAGAAAGCAAGGTAGAGTGAATGTGTGTGAGTGTTTGAGAGTGCGTGAGTGTGAGAGTGTGTGAGAGCAAGAGAGACCATGTGAGAGAGAGAGAGACAGAGTGAATGTGTGTGAGAAAGTGAGAGAGAGAGAGAGAGAGAGAGAGAGAGAGAGAGAGAGAGAGTGAACATGTGTGAGAAAGCGAGAGAGTGAATGTGTGTGAGAAAGCGAGAGAGAGACAGAGTGAATGTGTGAGAAAGCGAGAGAGAGACAGAGAGAGAGTGAATGTGTGAGAAAGCAAGGTAGAGTGAATGTGTGTGAGAGTGTTTGAGAGCACGTGAGAGTATGAGAGAAAGTGTGAGAGCAAGAGAGACCATGTGAGAGTGAATGTGTGACAGAGTGAGAGAGAACGTGTGTGAGAGACAGCGAGAGAGAGAGGGACGAACGAGCAGAAGAATGACAATGACACAGCAGGTGGGAGAGAGAAAGAAAATCAAAATAATGACAATGAATATGAAAAATAACATCAGAAGAGAAAGAATGAAAGTAAGATAACGTGAGGAGAGAAATGGTCAATTAGAGAGAGAGAGAGATAAAAGAAGTATACCCTTTAAAAACTAACAAATCAAAAGCATCTGAACAGTGCTGGCTCTGTTTCACAGAGAATGAAGTCCACACTAATACCATATTTATTACTTTCTAAAAACAGAACACGCATGAATGAAATACGCAGCTGTCAAACGTAGCACCTCTATCACGCCGAGCGATCAAACTACGCCACTCCGAACCTGCTCCAAGTGATAAAGCTACACTGCTCTTCGAAACAGAAAATTAATGAAATTAACGAGTGCTGTTTTTCTTACTTGCTCACCTTGGGCTTAAAGAACAGCTTGGGCAGAATGTTTCACCTGGTTAGAATATTCCAACTACATTCCCTAACCGTATTCACTTAGCCATGGCATGTTTGGAGTGTGAAATAATTAAGCATTTTAATTCAGAATATAATTATATCGCAAATAATTGTTTCAATTTTTAAATCTTTTTATTTTACTCTTGTATGAAACAGTGATGTGCGAGTCTAACCTGGACCCTAGATGCGTCCTTTATTTGCTAGCTTTGTACCTCCAGTGTTAAAAAAAAAAAAAAACAAGAAAAAAAAAAGAAAGAAAAAAAAGAGAACCAACAGCAAACATGTCTTGGCCGAGTCGGAGAACCTGCCATTATTTTCATTTAAGCAGGACTAACACTTCATCTAACAGCACCATTTACTAATGGCTTACAGGTGAAACTCGATCCAAAACAGCTTGCTTCTTTGAACACGCGCGCTAGATGTTCGCAATGTACGTTCATTAGTTTGGGGAAACAAGAATGCACATGTGCCCGGTGCCTGATTGTTGCATATGGTGCAGTTTCAGAGCCAAGGCAGAGAAGCACACAAGTTGTTTACTAGCTCAAGCGCATCCAGATGTGTGAGGCAACAAAGATATGAGAGCCTACATCCTGTGCTAGTGTGTGAATGCATGCGTGCGAGGACGACTGATCGATCGATAGATAGATAGATCTAACCATGAATACTTTTAAAATGTCCTCCTTTTAGGGGTCTGTTGTAGATTTATTGCACAGCTCGCAAACTTAAAGTGCTGATGACACGTTTTTGACATCTTTGACGATGTTTTAGAACATAAAAAGTAATTCCCGATGATCCATATATTAATTCACGAAGGCGCCTATTTTACAAGTTATGATAAAAAACGCGGCTATTTGGGCAAATTTGACAGGGCTTCAGCACCCAGGAGACGGAGGAGGAGGAGGAGCTATATGACATCAGCGAAAGAACCTTCCTCCTAACTTACCAGTTTGTTGTTGATGCGACAGGTGTTCAGTTTGTCATTATTAGTATTATTATTATACATTATTATATACATTAGTTATTATGCCTTCGCATTGTGTTGCCGGCTTTTGCTCCAAAACCTACAAGGATGGGGTAAGTTTATTCAAGTTTCCCAGAGATCCCGAGCTGCATGCGAAGTGGGTGAAGCAAGTCAGGCGCACTCGTGACAAGTAGGAGCCCTCACCAACATCCGTCCTGTGCTCTGAACACTTCGATTTGGATTGTTTTGACACCCTTCCCAGCTTAAAAGAATCTCTTGGGTGTTCAGTTCAGCACAAACGTGTGTTACGACCATCAGCAGTGCCTACACAGTGTTGCCAGATTGGGAGGTTTCCCGCCCAGTTGAGCGGTTTCAAGTGCATTTTGGTGGGTTTTGAACATATTTTGGGCTGGAAAATGTCAGCAGTATCTGTTTCCCAGCCCAAAATATGTTCAAAACCCACCAAAATGCATTTGAAACCGCCCAACTGGGCGGGATTCCTCCCAATCTGGCAACACTGCCAGTATTCCGGAGGGGGTCTACTAGCAGCTATGCCGGATCCAAAGACAGTCCTCCTGTCAGAACATGTGTTGTGAAACGACATAAGATAAAGGTACGTAGAGCTATAGATTCTACATGATAATCATAAATGTAATCATAAAGTCGGCGTGATATCAGTCACGTATTTGCTTGTGAAAGCTTGCGGCTTTCATGTAACTGCCGCCTAGCAACGAGAGGCAAAGGGTAAAGAGGGTAGGCTATTATAGATTCTATTCGGAAGAGATCAACACAATTCTAGACTCCCAGAAGAGGAAGAGCTAGCACTAGAGAGTTCACCGGCGTTTTCATGCGCCATTTCCATTGAGTAGAACCAGAGTAGAACAGCCAGTGAACCGCAGCGTGTTCTCCCACTGACGTCACAACATGGCCGCGAGCCATGGACCCAGTTTTCTTGCGCTGTGCAATTAAAAGTTGGATATCTGCGTAACAACAGCTTCTTTTCACGTAATTATAACAGAAATCTAACATGTCTGCCATCAGCCCTTTAAATGGTAATCAGTTGGGCATATTTAATACCCTGTCCACACTAGGGATTTTGTACCGATACGAAACTACTTTCGTACCGCAACACCTGTCCACACTAGCAACTATACCGGTACTGTAGCGGTATAACTGTATCGGTACGAAACCCACAAATGTATGGGTTTCGTACCGGTACAGTATCGGTACTGTAGCGCTTCGCGTAGTGTGGACAGATGAAGCGGTTCTGTATCGATACAAATATAATGCACATGCGCAAAGTCACACACCTCAATCGATGTCTTCGCTGAATAAAATAGTGAAGAACGGAGATTCGTTTGTTTCTTTCTCAACTGCCTCGCGTGTTTTATACGATTCGACTGAATAAATGACCACCAGAAATACAGACTGTACACTGACAACAAAAAGCACACACACGTTGTTTCATCCGTACGGAAGCCGAGAGAGGCCCTTCATATAATCCTTTTTTTTTTATTCACCTTGTTATCCCGAGATAACGACATAATTAATTCAAGATCTCGAGAAAACAACACAACTAATTCGAGATCTCGAGAAAACAAAACCGTTATTCCGTGATCTCGAGTAAACAGCTGAGAAATGGTTCATTCAGGTGCGCCAAGAGACTTGTGATATGCTGACTTTGGGGCTATTTCTCATTCTGTATAGACGCAACTTTGGTCATTAGAATGTCTGGAATAATCGATCACCTAATAAGGCAATATTTTGATCAGGGGTTGACACAGGGAGAGATTGCATTAAGTCTTTTAATAAGGGATCATTTCAAAATTAGTCCGCGGCACCTCTGCAGAAGACTGGCCCGGCTTCGTCTCTACCGACGGAGATACAGTGATCCAGCTGACATCATGAAATAATTGTTTTGTTTTCTTGAGATCTCGAAATAACGGATGCCATATATTCTCGGAAGGAAGTTACTCGGTAACCACGGAAACATTTCGCGCACGCACATTTCAACTACCGTGAAAGAAAACCGCAAACATTTCTCGCTAGTGTGGACAGATGCACTAAACTGTACCGGTATACTTTGTATCGATACAGTTACACCACTTTCGTACCGGTATAAGTGTGAACACAGCATAACAGTTATTCCACAAAATCGAGTCGTATATGAGCTGATAGGGCTGTAAGCCGTGTACAACGAGATTGAGTGGAATAACTGCTTTATTCTCTCCACATTCACTGGATTTTGAGAAACAGAGCATTTTTATTTTTTGCAAATGCGATCAATAAAGACTTCATGCAAAACGTCCGACAAAATCGTTTCCGTTTAGAATGTCAACAAACCGTCGAAATGACAGGAGCAAATTTGTGAAAACTGCTATAATTATTCTTGGGAAAAAAAAAAAAGGATATGTTCTTCCAATCAAATACTTTCATTCCATATTTTGTTGCACTTTATTTTTTGGGGTTTTCTTTCCAAGTAGAGTTTTTATTTCGTCCTTGGTTAGTTCGGCAACACGCTCCGCCATTTTGTTTTTCTTCTTTCGGGTTTTTTGGTGGTTGGCAAACCAACTTAAAAGGTGCGTTACTGCCACTGACTGGGCTGGAGTATGGAACAGGAGATATTTGGGGGACGACGACGATATTCTTTTAGCTGTTTCCATACATGTCAACCTATACGGAATGTCCGTATTTTATACGGAATTGATTCAATAAACGTAGTATACGGGCGTATAAATAAAGTTATACGGATTCTTAAAAAAAAAAAACTTCAATATTTATTTAGAGCTATAATCAATTCCCACGATGATAAAAGAGCGCATAACATTTACAAACGTACTGTACACCACAGACAGCCAGTAAAGAGTCTTATGAAATCGCGCGTTATCTTGTGGTAGCGAGACTTCGTTCCACTTTTGATCATGCGCACACCGCATTGCGAGAATCCCGCCAACCGGGAAGTCATAGACATATAAACATAGACGCCGCCTTCTGCGTAGAATCATACGTCATCCTCGCCGCCATATTGGATGGGGCAAAGTGGAGATTCTTCACCCGTCTCTGGTATAGCGTCTAGACAGTAGCCGAGAATAAAGATGTGTGCTGCGTTTAACTGTTCCAACAGGTTTACCGTCCAAACGAGATCACATGGGATTACCTTTCACAGGCGAGACTGGAAAAATACTTTTCATTGTATTTGGTCATTATAACGTAATTTTACGAACAGATTTTCCTGACTTTGTGGCTAATATGAAGTCTCGCGCATAATAGCCGCTCGGTGAAACCTGTCTTCAAACAACGAAGCATTTCCTTCATAACTACGCTGATAACACTGTGTTTTTGTCAAACATTGGATCTTTGTATTCATTCTGAAGGTTTATTGTTATTAATATTGAATAAAAAGTAACTGGGATATATCATTGTTAATTATCATTCAAATTTTAGGTAAATTATTTTAATTTGCATCCTATACGGATTTTATAAGGGAAATACGGATTTTGGAGGTTGGTTATACAGATTTGATTGACCAAAGGTTGACATGTATGTGTTTCCATTTCTTTTAAATCCTTGATCACAAAGTGATATCTGTCTTGATGCACTCTGCCATTTTGTTTTTCTCTACTGGTGGTATATGAGCTGATATCCTAGTCGTAGAGTAGCCAATCAGAGCGTGTGATTGCTCATATCCAGTGAACGTGGACAGAATAAAATGCATTACAAAAGGTTCTACAACACCTCTGATATACCCTTTATAGGGAGCGCATACAAATTTTTTTTTTTTTAATGCAAATGTGCGTTGGAGGAAATGATTTTTATCTGGATCCCAGATAAGAGCCCACATGTACAGTGCTGTGTGTGTGTGTGTGTGTACCTTGGCTGCTTGTGGAGTGCAGGCTATATGGACAGTGCTGGGTTTGACTCCGTTTGCTTTGGGGCGCTTGAAGAGAGAAAATCGGCTCTTCCTCCTTCCGCGGTCTCCGTTCGGGAGAGAGCCATTGTACCTGCAATACGTTAAAAAAAAAGCGCACACATTAAAAAGCATAGTTTATTTATGTACTATTAACACTGCACAGATGTAATGATGCAGACGTAGAGCTCGTCTGGCTCGCTGGGACACGAGCGCTGAAGAAGCTTTAACGCAAACAGGATGGGACAGTTTGGAGATAAATGTACAGGATATGATTAACGGAATTAGTCTTCAAATGCATAAAAGCTTAAACTGCTACAGAATTCAAGGATTTATTTGCACAGAGGAATTCAGGCCGTGAAAGTAGAAGAAATGGAGACAATTCTTCCAAGTCCAGAAACGAACTATACGAGGAACTCCATACGATCCAGAGGAGCAACAGCGTGGAACAGTCTATTCAACAAGGAATCAACGGCCAATAACTTAAACTAAACTAATTTAAGCATTCACTCGCTAAATTTGACATTAGCAGAATAAACTCTGATCCTGTTGTAGCCGTAACTAAAACACAACAGTTATGAATACTATTAATTTAATGTAACGATAATTACGATTTAAAAAAAAAAACCTGTATACATTTTTAGTTCCATGTCCCAACAGCCAGCCGCTGTGTCCGGGGATCAGGTCGTCGAGGCCCCTGCCTTCGACTGCCACCCAATCCACACTGCACCAGTCCCCTACTGCTACCTCTGTGGGTGGTGAACCCACAGGAGGTCGGGCCCACGTCACCTCTTCGGGCTGAGCCCGGCCGGGCCCCATGGGCAAAGGCCCGGCCACCAAGCGCTCGCATACGAGCCCCAACCCTGGGCCTGGCTCCAGGGTGGGGCCCCGGCTGCGTCATACCGGGCGACGTCACGGTCCTCGGTTTTTTTCTCCATAGGGGTTTTGGTGAACTGCTCTTGGTCTGGCCTGTCACCTAGGACCTGTCTGCCTTGGGAAACCCTGACAGGGGCATAATGCCCCGACAACATAGCTCCTAGGATCATTCAAGCACACAAACCCCTCCACCACAATAAGGTGGCAGTTCTAGTTCTATGGTCATGAGCTTTGGGTAATGACCGAAAGAACAAGATCGCGGATACAAGCGGCCGAAATGAGTTTCCTTCGCAGGGCGGCTGGGCGCTCCCTTAGAGACAGGGTGAGAAGCACAGTCACTCGGGAGGAGCTCGGAGTCGAGCCGCTGCTCCTCCACATCGAGAAGAATCAGCTGAGGTGGCTCGGGCATCTTTTTTGGATGCCTCCTGGACACCTCCCTGGGGAGGTGTTCCAGGCATGTCCCCCCGGGAGGAAGCCCCGGGGAAGACCCAGGACACGCTGGAGGGACTATGTCTCTCGGCTGGCCTGGGAACGCCTTGGTGTTCTTCCCGAGGAGCTGGCCGAGGTGTCTGGGGAAAGGGAAGTTTGGGCTTCCCTGCTTAGACTGCTGCCTCCGCGACCCGGCCCCGGATAAAGCGGAAGACGACGAGACATTTTTAGTTTTTTGTATTTGTATCTGTACATACACGACCGCACCAGCTCTGCTGATAAACTTCTCGTTTTTAAATAAAGTTACGGGCAATTTTTCATGAAGTTATGAAATTATTAAGATTGCCTTGACTTGTCAGCTCAGCGATATTGCTAAAGTATGGTATCCAAGGCAAAATGTACCAACTCGAGACCTGTGCAGGTCTGAGCTCAGCCTTTGACGTCGAAGCCAGGATTCGAACCGACGTTACAAAATCTGTTCCTTTCCTGAACAGCGTTCTAGATCACTCCGCCACAGAGGATTACGAGGTTATGTAAAGTGGCGCTTTTGTGGTCAGTATGCAGTGGCGCCACACCGCGACTATGGAATCGCTACCTGAGGCTGGCTCGCCAATTACATTCTCAAACACGCTCGAACTTGGTGAAACACACATCCAGACAGGTGCCTCTATAGGCTTCAGCCAAAAACCATATTTAAAAATCACCACCCTGATTATACTGTAGCAATGTCGCTTCAGAGAAACCTTGGTTTGAATTTTAAGAAACAGAAATTCACGTTTTCTCTGACGCAATTCAGAGACTTTCCTTTCCTCAAAGATTTTGCATTCAGAGCTAAACACAGCCAATTTTTTTAAAACTACTTTTTTTTTTAGGGTCAAAAGATATCCCGATACAGTGTGAAATTTTTGTCTCATACCATTATCCTGAGTACGAGCCTAGTAAACTAGACCCACCCGCCTAGCGGCCAAAAATATTTTTGCCTACGAGTGGGTCTAGCCTCGCACCATATAAACAAAAACACCCCGGGCATCAAATCGTGCCCGCCAATCACAACGCAAGGTTTTTGTTTGGATTCTTTGGGCGGGCTTTTGCAGGAGTGACGACAAAGCTGCGCGACGCTGGAGAAAGCACAGCAGGGAAGATGGCTACGGCTAGTGAACAGCGCGCGTTTGACTCCGCTTTGGAATCAGTTTTAGAAGAATTAGACTTGGGGTTTTCGTTGAAACGTGAGCAGGAAGAGGCTCTCCGCTCATTCCTTTTCAAGAAGGACGTTTTCGCTGTTTTGCCGACCGGCTATGGCAAAAGTCTGATCTACCAGCTGGCTCCGCTCGTAGCCAAAAGGATGGGCTAGTTTGTGCAGTACGAAGAATTAATAAACAGCTTTGAAACATTACTTTTTGATTGTTTCTTATTTTCCCGTTATTTTAAATTTAAGGGAAATTATTTCACCAAACACCACTAAATAAAAACTCTCAAAAACAGTTTAAGCAAACCCTTGAAAAACACTTGGAAAAAAAAAAAAAAAAAGTGTATGTGGTACAGACTCCAAACTTGTGGTCATTATCTCCAAACTTCTTAATATCTAGAACCTGTTTATTAATTAATACGCATTTTGAAAAATTATTTATTTCAAGGTCTCCCCCACTGCTTTCTGTCGCTCTGACTACGTCACAGTCACTGTTGCGCTGATTGGTCAGAGCGTTGGCCTATACGCACAGAGACAGTTTGAAAGACAGCGGTTTGTTCCTCCTACCCCCTTCGGAAATGTCTACGGATCGAGGCCAGACTAAATATTCACATTTAGTCTGGCTTGCCAGGCTACTGCAACTAAAAAAAAAAAAATTACCACATTTTACTGTGAATGTAATTCTGTTACCGAAGAGCTACCTTATACGTTCATTCTCGGCACACAACAATGTCTCTTGCTGACTTTTTGGAAATTTGTTTATAACTTCAAGCACGGCCTTCCGAAAGCAGAGTTTGCCCTTAAGCCTAGGTCACAACCGGACGTACGATTTTTTGGCCGTGCAATTTTTGGAGTTTCCCCAAATCGCTGCATTTTTTTTGTTCGTGGAGAAAGACGCACGTTGGCTGTAAGTTTGTCTTGCAACCTGAAAAAAACGTAAGCGCCCGTAGAGTTTGTTTGACATGACAAAGAACCTCTACGGCCGGTCTACGGCTCGAAAATCAGCACGTCACACGTGCGCCCTCCGTGCGTTTCTTGCACGTAGACCAGCTGTAGGAGCACGTATGGCCGGTTGAGACCGAGGCTTAACCTTCTTCCCTGAGACTAAAATCAATAAAAATAAAAAATAAAAAGGAGATGCTCCAGGCCTTGACCACTGAGTGTTGGATAACAGGGTAATAAATCGATCCTAAGGGTCAGAGATTTACTGCATTTAAAGAGCTCCCCAGACATGTGCCAGAGCAGAGAACACCTAACACACACACACACACACACAGACAGACTAACACACACTTCGCTCCTTTAATAACTGCTGTGTGTGTGTTGTGTGGCCCACAAACAAACTCCAGAGCAATCAGGGTTACTGTCTGCACAGAAATCTCTAACTAAACAAAAACTAATGCTCTTAAACTGCCGAGCCGCTCCCGAGAGCTTCGGCCAAACAAGCGCATCTGTGCGTGCGTGTGCGGTCCTGGAACGAAAACACCTTCAGCACACTGGGGATAAAGTACATCGCTTCTTACGCTCTACTTGAATTTGTTTCGAACTCGTTCACTCCTGAGCTTCTGATGGATGTCCTCCGAATCAAAATCAATGCCTCCATTCAACGCACCGCTGAGCTAAATCAATGCGTCAGTGAAAAGACTCCAGAGTATATATATATGTGTGTGTGTGTGAGCTGCTAAAGGGCGATTCTATAGCACATGCTCTTCTACTGACATGTTTAAAGGAACAGTCCACCGTACTTCCATAATGAAATATGCTCTTATCTGAATTGAGACGAGCTGCTCCGTACCTCTCCGAGCTTTGCGCGACCTCCCAGTCAGTCAGACGCGCTGTCACTCCTGTTAGCAATGTAGCTAGGCTCAGTATGGCCAATGGTATTTTTTGGGGCTGTAGTTAGATGCGACCAAACTCTTCCACGTTTTTCCTGTTTACATAGGTTTATATGACCAGTGACATGAAACAAGTTCAGTTACACAAATTGAAACGTGGCGATTTTCTACACTATGGAAAGTCCGCACTATAATGACAGGCGTACTAACACCTTCTGCGCGCTTTGACATATCAATGCGCTGCCGAAGCGCGCAGAAGGTGTTAGTACGCCTGTCATTATAGTGCGGACTTTCCATAGCATAGAAAATCGCTACGTTTCAATTTGTGTAACTGAACTTGTTTCATGTCACTGGTCATATAAACCTATGTAAACAGGAAAAACGCGGAAGAGTTTGGTCGCATCTAACTACAGCCCCAAAAAATACCATTGGCCATGCTGAGCCTAGCTACATTGCTAACAGGAGTGACAGCGCGTCTGACTGCGTCTGACTGACTGGGAGGTCGCGTAAAGCTCGGACAGGTACGGAGCAGCTCATCTCAATTCAGATAAGAGCATATTTCATTATGGAAGTACGGTGGACTGTTCCTTTAACAGATACTGCAAATCTGTGCCGATCTTCATTAGACATGCACCGTTTTTCAGGTATATGATCCATCTGCGCTGTATACACTGCAAAAAATCAAAATCTTAGGAAGTTTATTTGTCTATTTTCAAGTCAAAACATCTAGCCCCCCTTATTATAAGACATAATTGCCCAACAAGCAAAACCTCATTTAGCTAGAAAGGCTAGTTTTTAGACAGTCCATCTTGAAAATCTTGTATAGACAAAATGTCTTGAAAAAGTCTTATTTGGAGCACCTTTGAAAATAAAACAAGTTTTTTTTTTTTTAAAACAAGTACGTACATTTTGGACATTTGTCAAATGCGGTTCATCTTGTTTCAAGAAAAAAAAGTATGCTTGTTTTGGGAATAAATGAACTTTACTGAAATCTTTGAATCTTTCGTTACAATTCAACTCCACCTTACAGATCCTAAGTTTACTGCGGCTGTTTTCTCAGTCATTCAGAGCGAGCTCCTTCTAGACCAGGGGTGGGCAATTATTTTTTCCATGGGGCCACATGAGAAACAGAAAATTTTGTGGAGGGCCGGACCAAAAGGCTGAACTAAATTCTGCATAATATTAATTGCATTTCTTTATATAAAGCAATAAATATCATTGTTTTTCCAAGCTGCTAAGACTGGTAAGAGTATGGAAAAAACGAGGTTGCCTTACAAAAAATGTCATTTATTCAATCAAATTTCCCAAAACAATGGTTAACAAAATGTGAACGTTTGTACCATTTTTTTTCAGTCACATTCACCCCAAAACACAATAAAGACATCACAATATTGTCTTTCTACTCCAAATATCAAACAAGATACATCATATTATAATAATGATGCCCACATTTGTAGTCTAATCACCTCATTTGGTGTTTATTTGTTCAGTGAGAGAAATCTAGGGCGTATTCACACCTACGTTGTTTGGTCCGGACCAAACGACTAAATGAACCAAATTTCCCTTGGTCCGGACCTTTTGGGTTGGTCTGAATACAAACCACCGAACTCTGGTCCGGATCAAACAAGCGGACCGAGACCGAGCTGTAAGGTCGGACTCGGTCCGGACCAAAGGAACCCTGGTGCGGATCTTTTGGAGGTGTGAAAGCAGACCGGACCTAATCCGACAGTTTTGCTTTTTTGTACCTCGGGAGCTTCCGTCGTTTGTCGAGCATTATGGGAAATAGAGTCTTGACACTCCACCGCAAAGTGCAAACACTGTTTCGGTTGTCAAGCGAACCTTATAACAGTCGTTCAGTCATTCAGACCAGTGGTAGGCTAGACTACAGAGTACAAAAAATGAGTAGGGGGCAAACGTGGACCGAGGAAGAAACGCGTACCCTTGTGGATATATGGGCAGATGTCCACATATCTGAGCTTTTGGAGAGAACACACAAAAATGCCGACGTGTTTGCTGTATTCAGTGAGAAAATGAAGGAGAAGGGGTTCACGCGCTCCCCAGAACAATGTCGGCTAAAAGTGAAGAAACTCCGTCAGACCTACATTAAAATCAGGGACATTCTTTCAAAAAGTGGCGGTACTAGCGACGCAAAAAAGACATTCATCTATTACGATGGATAAGGCGAATATCCCGACACATACCTCCTCCGTCTTGCGTGAAGAGCCAGAACTGTCACAACATGATGTGCGCTCATCAGCGCTATCCTCCGTAGCCGCCTTGCCCTTTGAAGTCGTCGTTGATAAATTACTTGTACAACAGCATAGTAATCGCACAATTGTGAAAACAGTAAAAACTGGAAAAAACATATAGCTTTGATGACATTAAAAAGAATAAGAGCACGGAAAGCCTCCATGACTACTTTTGAACTTAACGCTTTGCGCGCGTGTCGTCTCTGACCAATAGCTGAACGACCTCAGGGCGCGTGGCTTTGTTGACAGATTTTGGTCCGCTTACTAAAATGTACAGTGTGAAAGCGAACCGCACCAAAATGAAAAAATAAAAAAAACATTTGGTTCGGACCAAAGCAAGTGAACTATCGAACTATCCTGGTCTGAATACACCCCTAGTCTCTGTTGGTCTTTAACGAGTGCATCAGAGTCAGGTTAAATGTCTGAGGTGGAGATGCGAAGCACAGCTGACAGATGATCATCAGTCCATTCGGTGTCGGTATCAGATCTACAGATCGGCTCGGGCTCCGGCGCCTGCTGGTGACGTCACACTATGTGATTGGCTGGACCGTTTGAAGGATGACGTACAAGTTTGTGGTTGGTCTGGACAAATTACGGAAGTAGTTATCGCGGGATTAGGTTTCGTGGGATTTCATATCATGTTCATGTCGTGCGCATTGCGTTTTTGTTGAACACAACTTCAAAATAAAAGCAATGCACATTCAGTCCATGCATGAGGTAAAATTAGAAAATACGTTTATTTTGTAATTTCTAATTAACCTTACGCGGGCCGGTCAGAATGAACCAAAGGGCCGGATGTGGCCCGCGGGCCGGAAAATGCCCAGGTCTGGTCTAGATGCTGTACACACTCTAGACTAGCCTGGGAAATCCCATGCTGCTTTGCACAATCGTTCCGATCTGAAAAGACAGCATGGAAACTATGGTCTAAAGGCTCGCCTGAGTTAGGGAGCCAATCAGAGAGTGGGGAGGGGTGGAAAGACGGTGACGCGTACTACTCGACAAACGGAAGCTTGTAGTTTATTTGGGACTGTTTACGGATCACATTTAACATGGCGGCGAGCGATACGAACCAAACTTTCTATCAAGCTTTAGACACTGTTCTGAATAGTTTAGAGCGAAAGTTTGTTTTAAAAAAAACAGCGTTTGGCGTTTCAGTCTTTCTTCGCCTCTTCGTCGCTCTAACTACGTCACCGGGTACAACTGCCATGATTGGCCATGGGCTACGTATACACCAAATGATAGACATTTGCAACGTCCAATAAACGGCCGTTGACAATCGTAAACCACACCTCCCCTACGAGAAATTCAATAGGCGG
Organism: Neoarius graeffei; assembly: GCF_027579695.1. NCBI lineage: Eukaryota > Metazoa > Chordata > Actinopteri > Siluriformes > Ariidae > Neoarius > Neoarius graeffei. Next base: position 11,921,678 of record NC_083579.1, on the reverse strand, counting down.
ATTCCAGACCATATTTCACTTGTGATATGGTCTGGTGTTAACCAGACAAGTGCCTTCAAAAAGGCTATGAGTGAGCGGAGGGCGTTTTAGTGAGGTCTTTTTGGAATGCTGTGAGTTAAGTTCAGTGGTTTTTTTTTTGCGCCTGCTCTTGTAAACCCCTCGTACACATGAATAGTCAGTGCCCCCAAAATGCACTGTTGCTTTGGCGTTGTGTAAGCACTGCAAGTCAAAATGCGTAGACGTTTATTTATTTAGGTGCCTGAGGTCCTGGGGAAGTGGAATCTTAAGAGATATGTTTTAATGTTTGAATGTTAAAATGGGAAAAAAAATAAACTTGTTGCAATGCTACACGTGTCGTCAACTTGATTCAAGATAGTCTCTGGTCTCGTATCTAGAGTATTTTACTAATTACAGGTCACAAAAGGAGAATCTTTTAAGCTAGCAATGCTTAGTTGTAGAATTTAACAATCCTAATATTAGTATATTTATCTTAAATTCAGTTTTTACTGCTAAGACTTTGTCATGAATTTAAGTGAAATACCCTTAAAATGAAATAAATAAAAATGACTTGAATGGCTAAATGTAAGAAGTACGATCTTGTTATAAGAACTATTTTGATTATTGTGAGTTAATCAGATCTCGCATAATAAGTTCCCCAATCTTATTTTGGAATTATTTCATCTAAAAACAGGTTCGATTTTTCATCTTACTTTAAAAAATCTTACCAAGTCAAATTTGACTAGTTCCATTGGCAGATTTTTTTCACCTGATTCAAGCAAATATGCTTTGTTTTAATCTTTTATTTCTTATTTTTGAAAGGCCATTTTTTGCAGTGTATAATCACTTCTCCTGATGGACAGCGGTGTTGGACGGCATTTGCACAATGACAACTGTCCCATTCAGAAGGGCCTTCAAGGTCGTGGTTCTTCAAGTTATTAAAAGACTATTATTATCATCTGGCACGAGCTACTTCCAGTAAAATCGTACGCGCCGATTGGTTCCTTGGTGGGCAGAATTTTCCCATAATGCCCGTCGGCGATTATGGACCTTCTTTCCAAGGTGCTGGCTTTCAATGTTGCGCCAAAAAAAAAAAAAAAAGCCTCAATGAGGCTGTAACTCATACCGGCCACTACTGTTGTGAGCGAGTTTGAAATCCGATCAGTCCTGTAGGAGGAGTAACGATTTTTGTGAAATCGCATTTGACCCCGTGTAGCTGCAATCCATGGCAGGTGGCGCCACCTGGTGAACAATTCTTCTTGGAATACGTCTGGGCGAATTTCAGTGAAAACATCATCAGTTAATGAACAGTAGCATCTGGTGTGACGAGTCACCCAAAATTTTCAAAACGCCCATAAAATTAAAATATGACACGTGGTGCCACCGTCTTGACAACTTTTATCCACACCAACCTGCGGAACATTCCGTACGAGTTTGATGAAAATCTGACCACTCCTGTAGGAGGAGTAGCAATTTTCATGAAACTGCACGTGACCCCTGTGGAGCCTCAGCCATAGTAGGTGGCGCCACCTGGTGAACAATTCTTGCTGGAATACGTCTTTAGAGTCTTCTGGGTGAGTTTCAGTGAAAATGTCCCAGCAGTTTGTAAAAAGTAGCGTTTAATGTGATGAGTCACCCAAAAATTTCAGACGCCCATAAAATTGTAAATATATGACAGGTGGCACCACCATCTTAGCAACTTTTATGCACGCCCACCTGGGGAACATCATATGCGAGTTTGATCGAAATCAGATCAATCCTGTAGGAGGAGTAGTGATTTTTGTAAATTGTGGATGGATGATGGACGGACGGACGATGCGTGATTGCATATGCTCATCCGGCCTGACCTACGGCCGGATGAACTAAAAAAAACAAACAAACAAAAACGATTAACTGGAAATCAAAAAATGAAAAACAGCCAAAACACAAAACAGGCACAGAGTTATTCAAGAAATGAGCAACGAAGCGCATTCGGAAACCGCTAACAAATTCAGTTTTGAAACCGCTAGCCGTTTATTCTGCGTGCGTGACTCAACTACGTTACAAATATGACGCGACTGAAAGCAGCGTCACGCCTCATTATAATGACCATCTGTTTTAATCTTAGAAATTAAAAAAAAGCCATATAATAAACTATTAACCTCGCTTGCTCAATCTTTACAGAAAATACTGTCAAGACCTTAGTCTGATATTTTCCCGTAAAGACCAAGCAAGCGACGTTAATATGTGGTTATTAACAACTACTTTCATGATTGTTCTATAGCATGATCGATTTAATTTCAAGGGTTTTAATAATAATAAAAAATAGCTACACTACATTTCCTAATCTCACCTGAACCCCTAATTTACAATTTAACCCCTAATAATTTTACTGCACTTAAAACGTATTTGTCTCAGTTTTCAATCATGGATTCTGTTAGGATTTAAAAAAACAGGGATGCAAACGGCGCGCCTTTTGGCGGATGCTGCCTTTTTCACGGCTGTCTGGGGGACTTGTGTGAATCACGCACATCCAATGAGGGTTTTTTTGGGGGGGGGGGGGGTCGTTGGAGTGCGCATGTAAAGCCAATTGGCTGCGCGCCATTATCTGCTGCTGGCTGCACTTCACTGCACGCGCAAGTTACGTAATTGGCTTTACGTGCGCAGCTTTCTGATTTACTGTTTTCTTCTCATACTTATACTTCCTATGTTTCATGGACTGTAACGGCATTTGCTTATTTAGTAATTTTAATACAGAATTTACTTTGATGAAATTATTATCAGACACTCCAACGCCCCCCCCCCAAAAAAAAAAAACCCTCATCGGATCTGCGCGATTCACACAAGTCCCCCAGACAGCCGTGAAAAAGGCGGCATCCGCCAAAAGGCGTGCCGTTTGCATCCATGAAAAAAAACAAAACAAAAACCCCCCACCACTTTGGGGTGTGCTGTGATAGGAAAATAATCAGCGATACTGTGTGATGCAGCAACACCACTGTTCCCACCCCAAAGTTCAATATTTTCCATGGATTTTATTCCTCATATACCACTGGAAAACTGCCGCCATTAGACTTATCCATGAGTTAATGAATAACCCATCATACTTCTTATCTGTTCATAGTTTCTTAATGTTGTGGAACGTCCACAAAATAAGTGCGTTCCTGTTATCGTTTACATTATAAACAGTCCTATAAAAGTCTGTCGGGTTAATGAGAAACCAGAAAGTGCAAAGTCCTCAGTCCTGAAAACTTTCCCAGGCCCGAAATCCTCCTGGTTGTTAAAGGACCGACACACAAGACTCTTTCCGTAAATATTAAGTAAACCACTCCTTCCAGAAAGCTTCACCATGTCAACAATTACACAGCATGTCTTCTAAACAGTTTATTGTTATACGAGCGTCCACCGTACAAGTCCCTACACCTGCACTACTGTCAGAGCTGCTGTTATAGAAAAATAAAATCGACAGAATTGAGAATTCAACATAGTTTAAATTAGCAACGTACAGTGGTGCTTGAAAGTTTGTGAACCCTTTAGAATTTTCTATATTTCTGCATAAATATGACCTAAAGCATCATCAGATTTTCACACAAGTCCTAAGAGTAGATAAAGTGAACCCAGTTAAACAAATGAGAAAAATATTATACTGTCATTTATTTATTGAAGAAAATGATCCAATATTACATATCTGTGAGTGGCAAAAGTATGTGAACCTTTGCTTTCAGTATCTGGTGTGACCCCCTTGTGCAGCAATAACTGCATATAAACGTTTGCGGTAACTGTTGATCAGTCCTGCACACCGGCTTGGAGGAATTTTAGCCCGTTCCTCCGTACAGAACAGCTTCAGCTCTGGGATGTTGGTGGGTTTCCTCACATGAACTGCTCGCTTCAGGTCCTTCCACAACATTTCGATTGGATTAAGGTCAGGACTTTGACTTGGCCATTCCAAAACATTCACTTTATTCTTCTTTAGCCATTCTTTGGTAGAACGACTTGTGTGCTTAGGGTCGTTGTCTTGCTGCATGACCCACTTTCTCTTGAGATTCAGTTCATGGACAGATGTCCTGACATTTTCCTTTAGAATTCGCTGGTATAATTCAGAATTCATTGCTCCATCAATGATGGCAAGCCGTCCTGGCCTAGATGCAGCAAAACAAACCCAAACCATGATATTACCACCACCATGTTTCACAGATAGGATAAGGTTCTTATGCTGGAATGCAGTGCTTTCCTTTCTCCAAACATAACGCTTCTCATTTAAACCAAAAAATTCTAGTTTGGTCTCATCCGTCCACAAAACATTTTTCCAATAGCCTTCTGGCTTGTCCACGTGATCTTTAGCAAACTGCAGACGAGCAGCAATGTTCTTTTTGGAGAGCAGTGGCTTTCTCCTTGCAACCCTGCCATGCACACCATTGTTGTTCAGTGTTCTCCTGATGGTGGACTCATGAACATTAACGTTAGCCAATGTGAGAGAGGCCTTCAGTTGTTTAGAAGTTACCCTGGGGTCCTTTGTGACCTCGCTGACTATTCCAAGCCTTGCTCTTGGAGTGATCGTTGTTGGTCGACCACTCCTGTGGAGGGTAACAACGGTCTTGAATTTCCTCCATTTGTACACAGTCTGTCTGACTGTGGATTGGTGGAGTCCAAACTCTTTAGAGATGGCTTTATAACCTTTTCCAGCCTGATCAGCATCAACAGTGCTTTTTCTGAGGTCCTCAGAAATCTCCTTTGTTCGTGCCATGATACACTTCCACAAACGTGTTGTGAAGATCAGACTTTGATAGATCCCTGTTCTTTAAATAAAACAGGGTGCCCACTCACACCTGATTGTCATCCCATTGATTGACTGGAAACACCTGACTAATTTCACCTTCAAATTCACTGCTAATCCTAGAGGTTCGCATACTTTTGCCACTCACATATGTAATATTGGATCATTTTCCTCAATAAACAAATGACCAAGTATAATATTTTTGTCTCATTTGTTTAACTGGGTTCTCTTTATCTACTTTTAGGACTTGTGTGCAAATCTGATGATGTTTTAGGTCATATTTATGCAGAAATATAGAAAATTCTAAAGGGTTCACAAACTTTCAAGCACCACTGTATAAGCACAAAAATGTGATGGAATAAAGCCATTATATAGAAAAATGTTTTCGCGGTCCAGTTTCCATCAAATCATGCGCTCTGATTGGCTCACGAGCGGTCCGGAATCCTACGATACGGACCCCGGTTACGGACCCTTTGGCGACTCGCTCGTTCACAATGACAAACGTAGCTGCAATTTTTGTCAACATTTTTTTTTCGCATTTCTCAGTAGAATAGCATTAATTTTACAGCATGGATGACGATAATGACAGTGTTCACAGCGAAAGCAAGTTTTATTTCGTCTTCATCAGGGTAGTAAAAGAAAACATTTCAGGAGAAAGCCGAAAACCTGTAACTGTTGCTAATGCCGAGCAAATCCAGCAGTTTATTGAGGAGCAAAGGGCAGAAGAGACAACAAAAAAGACGACCTCAATGTCTTTGGGAAGTTCTGTCGAAACCTAAATGAAGGTCGAAAGGTGGAAGACATACCTGGCAAAGAACTAAACATGTTGCTGTGCAACTTTTCATGTCCGCAACAAAGAAAAATGGCGATGTGTACGAGCCGTCCTCACTCACGGCTTTTCAGAGGAAGATCCAGCGCTATCTGGATCA